>NW_024884800.1:16220230-16285073 GCF_019232065.1 Centrocercus urophasianus | reverse complement strand
GCGCGGAGCTCCGGGAGCTGGGAGCCGCCGCTCGTGTCCGCTCGCGGCCTCTGGGGCGCCGAGGTCAGGCGCTGCCCGGGCCGGTTCTGCACCGCGCTGCCGCCGCGCCGCGGCCTCCTGCGGGAACGAGCCGAGCTGCGTGAAGAGGGGCGAAACCGACGCTTGTGGGGCGCGGAGGTGAAGGGCTGGCGGCTGCCCGCCCCATCGAGGTGGCCTCCTGCCCCGCTCGCGCTGCGCGGCCCTTGGAGAGCTGGGTGCTCCCGAGCTTCTCGTAACTGCATGGAATACATTCAAATGTCTGTAATGTTCAGCCTTTCGGGGAAGCCCGGTCTCGCATCTTCTTCCTTCTCAAATTTACCTCGTTTGCAGGCTTTTCGCCTGGCAGGAGCAGAGGGCATGTTTAGGACTGCTCGTGCCTCGTGTGGACAAACACTGCATCTGCACGGCGCCCCGACGTACCAGCTTATGAATAACACCTCACGCTGAGGTTTGTTTTTTTAGAGGATGGAGTAAACTGTAAACGCGGAAATACTGTCGTGCAGTTAAAGCTCTACATCTGTGGTTTTGCTTGATCCCTGTTACTTTCTTTTTACAGGAATGGAGGGGGAAAAACTGATTTCTGCAACAGACACGCAGTATTCTAGTTCGCTCCTTCAGTCTTTGAACGAACAACGCGGCCATGGGCTTTTCTGTGATGTTACTGTTATCGTGGAGGACCGGAAGTTTCGAGCTCACAGAAACATTCTTTCTGCCTCAAGCACGTATTTCCATCAGCTTTTGTCAGTGGCCGGGCAAGTAGTTGAATTGAGCTTTGTGAGAGCTGAGATTTTTGCGGAAATACTTAACTATATGTATAGTTCCAAAATAATCTCTGTTCGAGCCGACTTAATTGATGAATTGATTAAATCGGGACAACAGTTGGGTGTTAAATTCCTAGCTGATCTGTCCGTAACTCCATGTGATGGAAGGAGCGTGCCAGGTGAGGTCAAAGATGGTGCTTCAGAAACTTCATCTTCTGGCCCCACTCAAAAGGATGCTGAAACACAAGTACCTGCCATCAGGCAGGAGGGTCGAGAGGTGACGGGTTGGATGCCAGTTATAACTGAATCGTTCTCTCTACATGGCATAGCCTACGAGACGCCAAAAATAACAGTGACTGATTCAGATGATGATGATGATGTCATCTTTTGCTCTGAGATTGTTCCCCCTAAAGAATGTACTAAAGACGCAAATGCTGCAATCCAGAACCAGCCTTGCCCAAATGCGCCTGGAGTTTCTGACCAAAAATCGTGTGGTAGTGGTGGTGGCTCCTCGCTCTTGACTAGCACCACGTCAACTCAAAAACTTACTTCCTCTGCTAATCAGCTGAATCCAAACCAAGCACTGTCAAGTGCTGAGTCACTTGTCCCTGTGACACCGCAGCATTCGACAACTGAGCTCATTTTGCTGAATCGGCCTCCAGTTAACCCCTCAGCCAGCGTCAGCTCCTCGCATCAGACGCACGTTCCCCCTACGATTAATTTGGTTGAGGAGAGCCAGAAGCCTTCTGAGAAAGGACCCTCAACGGAAGTGGAAACAGCTGCTGTTGATATAGAAGAGGTGGTCGAGGACAATGATGATGTCATCAGCTCCTCTAGTCCTAGTTCAGCCAGCAACAGCTCTTCGGTTCAGCAACCTTCTGTACCCAAAGCGGCGACTTCTGAAGGATCTGGAGTACAGAAAAAACAGGTTGTTAAGTTTCCACAAGAGCAATCTTCTAAACCTGGAGAATTTAAAATAAAAATCTCAGATGTCCTTACTGGAAACAACAAGGAATTCGGTCCAGGTATAGCGTCGAAACATGCGGGAGAAGGGCAGAAAATCATAACGTTAGATACAGCAACTGAAATAGAAGGCTTGTCCACAGGCTGCAAGGTATATGCAAATATTGGGGAGGACACTTACGACATAGTCATTCCGATTAAGGATGATCCTGAGGAAGGAAAAGCCAAGCCTGAGGAAACCCCTAGAACGTCTGACGGCGATTCCTCAAGCAGGAAACGCATGAAAGTAAAGCACGATGACCATTACGAGCTGATCGTGGATGGAAGGGTCTACTACATTTGTATTGTGTGTAAGAGGTCGTACGTGTGTCTGACGAGTTTACGGAGACATTTCAATGTTCATTCCTGGGAGAAGAAGTATCCGTGTCGATACTGTGATAAGGTTTTCCCTCTTGCAGAGTACCGTACGAAGCATGAAATTCACCACACTGGTGAGCGGAGGTACCAGTGCTTGACGTGCGGCAAGTCTTTCATCAACTACCAGATCATGGCCTCTCACATAAGGTCGGTTCACAGCCAAGACCCTTCGGGAGATACCAAGCTGTATCGACTGAATCCTTGCAAGTCTTTGCAGATCAGGCAGTACGCATACATCTCCGATCGCTCGAGCAGCTTGCCGGTAATAAACGAGAACAGGATCGTGTATCGCGTTGACGCAGCAAAGAACGGCACTGAGGGAACGGCATCGAATGCTCCAGGCAAACAAATGAGCTGGGATGACATTTTTGTTCCGCAGGGAAATGATGCAATTTTTAAGCAAAATCAATCAGAGGGTAGTACTGAATTTGAGTTTGTAATACCAGAATCTTACTGACGTGCATTACATGCTGGGAAAAGGCTTCAGTGAGTACATAGTGCAGTTTTTATAAACAGTCTGTTAAAAAACAAATTGCTCAGAGTGAGAACAACGAGAGCTTGTTTGACAAACTCATCAAATGGTAGTGCTTAGATGGATCGTTAGTAGCTGCAAATCATTTGTGGAAGCGATTCATTGGAAGGTTTACTTGAACACAGATTAAGACATTTCCAAGGAGCTGGCAGTGTTTGCAAGTATGTTCATTTTGATCAGAACACGGGGAAAAAGGTGGCTGGAAAAAGGTGCAGCTTTCTCCTAAAGAGCGAGAAATCTGATTTCTAAAGTAATTCAAGGTATTTCCTGTACCTATACTTAGACAAACCTTTTCTTTCATCTTAGCACTTTAATGCTGAATTGTGCTTCATGATTCATGAAGAAAACAGTAAGATTTTCTATGGTAATGTTTTCAATATCGAACCATTGTGTTATTTTTCTGAATAGCGTGTTACCACAAGGGTCCAAAATGACTGATCCAGTAGTTTGGAGCAGTGCATTTTTAACTAGCATCTGAACTGTGCTTTTAGAAGCAATACGAATCATCTGTCCTCACGCAGGTATTCCTGCCGAGGAGAGATGCTCAATTTGGTCTAACTCGAACATGCTTTTAATTGTGTTGGATTACGGGATGGTAGGTGGGCCAGTCACTGGACCATTCTGTTTCACTCTTTTTTTATCAGGGAAAAAACTACTCGGTAGTGGAGGAATCAAGAACACTCATAAACTTTTTTTTTCCCCTCTCCATTTAGAAAGGTTTCAGTGTGGTATAAAAAAAAGTGATCATCCCCATGATACCCAAAGGCTTTGAAATTTACTTAGAATGGAGAAATCCTCTGAGTGCTGCATCAGTGCTGAGGCTGCTGAGGATCTCCTGTGTGTCTTTGGCTAGATCTTTAGGTGGAACGGGAATTCTGTTGTTTAATTCTCCCATTTTTGGGGGGTGTAATCTTATGATAATGATGTAACTGATGTTCAGAAAATGCCTGCCCTCATTCTCCACTGTATCATCTCTGCAATCGCCTGCTTGTCACCTGTTTGCACTTACAGGCTGCTTCTGTTGCTCCTTTTTTTCTCCTTATGTTCTTGGACAGTTAGAAAATAATTAGGAGAAATCCAAAAGGAGCAAGAGATGGAGGCCTGAGAAAAGCAGCAGTCGTAGCCTGGCACTTCAGATTTGGTGGCGTACTGCGTTTTTCTAAACGGCGAGATGAAAGCTGTTCAGGAATTGTGGCAGTTACTGAGGAAGGCTGTTGTGCATAATACTAGTTAGTTATCATTGCTCTCGTTGCTTAAAGCTTTTTATTTTCATGTTTCACGTGAGCATCTTGATCCTCTTCTTCAGTGTTAAGGTTTTAGACATGCATTTTAGACATGCATGGCATTTAAATGGTAAATGGTTCAAATACAGCTTGAGTCATAAGAAGGGGTGCTGCAAAGGTGGGAGGAAGAGGAGAATCTTTACTTTTTACACGTGATACTCAGCACTTCTGTTTCATAGGCCAAACATGTTACATGTGTGGTTGTTCTCCAGACGTGTCGCAGCCCCTTTGAATGTAAGGGGTTTTGCCTTCAGATGCTACGTGTTGGATGTAGTCTGAGATGGCATTTCAGCAGCCTCACGAGAGTTAAGTACCGACTGCCCAGAGCAGCTGGCTGCATGCTACATAGGAATGTCTTGAACTTTCCATCGTGACACACACAATGGTTTTGCTGTGGATGTGACACGTGTGGAGCGAAGCACGCACTGCAGAGTGTGCATTCAGTTGTACTGAAAAATAGTGGCTACAAATATTTGCTGCTGATGTACTAAAAAACTTTAAACTGTGCCTACTAAAGGTCTCTTTTTGGAGGAAAACTGGAAAATTAGGGCTTTGTAACTGTATTTCTGCTAGAAGACTCGTGCGTGCATGTGTCTCAGGGTCTTCAGTTTTCCTTGGAAGTGATTTTTGAAATCCGAAGTCCAGAGGTCACATAAAGCGTTGTTTTTTTAAGTTCACTATTTATTGATTTGGAAACACATCAGATCCCTTCTTTTTAAACTTTTTTTACAGGGCCACGAGCGCTTGTATTTAAATTTCTGGCTATTGCACCCTCGTATTTGTTTGTTTTTAACATTAAGCTTCCAGACTGACTTAATGAAAGGCGTTACGCGACTCCTAGGAAATCGGCCTTGGGGGAAGGAAAGGAAAAGATGGAATCTGAGAAACCACTAGCGTAGAACTGGACCATTTCAGAGGTGCAGTAGCAAACCTGACGGCCATTCTCACACAGCCAGCAACCCGAGCGGATGTGCTGCAGAATGTCCTGGCGGGGGCTGCGTCGGCACCGTGTGCTTTCTTTGGAGATTCATACCAGAGCATTCCAGTAAAAGAATGAAATAAAAACGGAGATTAAAAAAAACGGCTGCTCATTTATTTTGTCCCGTTAAGGCATGCAGCTTAGGAAGATGCAGAACAGCTACACAGAGCATTGAGGTCGACAGCTGTTACCTATGAACTGTTCCGTGTGAAACACTGCTAACTTTTGCCACGTCTGGAATGTATATACTTGTACAGCCTTTCTTTAACGTACTTTTTAAAGTTCTACTTTTCATTAATCAATACTTGATATTAGTTCTTAGAGCTTTCTATGGCAAAAATAAAAAGTTTAATTCTAGAGATGTGCAGCATGCTTCCTTTCAGTGACAGAGGAGCTCCTCAACACGGCGGAGGAGGAGGAGCAGCACTTCATAGCACTGCTCCGCTCCATCCGAGCAGCAGCGCATGCCCCACTGGTTGCTTCTGGGGGGGAATGCTTTGCTTCCTTCTTTGAGTAGGGCTGCTAAACAGTGAAGCTGGAGGAGGACCTGGGGCTTAAGAGAATTAAAGAAAAAACATCAACACTGTGGTCGAACCACCAGTTTCCCAATACAGCAAATACAGTTTGTTGTTAAAGAGGTGCAGTTACGCCAAATTCCTCGATGAATGCTGAAACACAAAACTTGCTGAAACACAGAATGCAGCTTATGAACGCTTACAAAAGTCACACCAGTTTATTTGACCTTGTTAAAGTAATAAAAGGGTACAGATGGTTCACAGTTCTACATTCCTGTAAGAATGATGACCACAGTGCAGAAGGTTGCATTCACATGAAACACTTATTTCACTTGAGCGGAAGGAAACATTAATTCAACAGAAAAATCAAACAGGTAATTTTTAAAATGTGACAACGGCCTCATCGTATTACAGTGAATTTAAAGCAGCAATGTACTTTTTGCTTAAATGTGCCTTAGAAAACAAGAATTCGGATCGATAATTTCCTAATTTCAGTGTTTCTTGTCAAATCAAACCTGATGACACAATTGTTTCCTTATTGTTTCTCTGCCTCTGGGTTCTGTTTCCTCCAGAACTGCCTCTGTCCTGCCCTGCGCTGCCCCGGCCCCCCGAGCCCTGCTCAGTAGACAGGCACAAATGGTGTCGTGTTTGTTGGTGCTGGGACAGGGCTGGGATCTCCCATTTCAGAGGTGCAGCAATACCGAATTTTCTGATTTAAGTGAGCGTGGCCTTTTCAAATGCCAGGTTTGTGGGTAGATGTGAAATCGCACACACTCTCTTGAACAAGATTTCATTCAGAAAAATGCAATATAAAATGGATGAGACTCTAATATGTTGTTTTCAGTATGCAGATTTCCAAGAGCTGCGCTTGAGCCATCCGCAGTAAAACAGAATGCCAGCAGGATGTGTTCTGCACACACCAGTGCTTCAGATCCTGTGACTGTACTCCTTTCCCCAGCTTCTCTTTTCACTTGTTGCTGGAGAAAAAGCTACGTTTGTTTCTGGAGAAGCAGTGCCGTCCTTGAGCTGGCTAACAGACTGACTAGCAGTGGGCAGTGGAATGAGAAGGTTAACACACAGCCTACCCTACGGGCTTCGCAAATGCATAGTATTGAAAACAGCATTGTAAAGTGTGGCGTACCTTGAAAAGTGAGATCAGGGACTTGAGCGTCCATCGTCCATTTTGACAGCATTTCACTTTCTGTTAGATTAAAAGTAGAGAGAGGCCACAGCTTAATACGTAACCGTGGATTTTTCCCCTGGCACGTGGACCAGTTTTATATTCTGCACGCCAGATTGAGCTGCTGGGTATCTTCTTGTCTGCACCAGAGCTGAATGTAAATGTAGGCAATTTGGGATTAGGGCCAGCAATCTGATGCAAAGTCCATTTTTAGGAAATAAGGAATAAAATGTCAATACCTCACTTTTTCCTCTCTGAAGCAAGCAGTTGGGAATGCTCAGGCTGAGCAGCTCAGATCTAAAAGCCGTCATCTGAGGTCACTTACTGGAGTAAAACCACACTTTACAGGACACTGTCACGTAACAAAGCTGACCTTCTTTTGTAATGCAGGACGCATGCAAAATCTGTTGGAATCTAGATCCATCAGCACAGTCATCAGCTGAAGATTAAATGAAAGTCACAACGATAATTGCAAATTCCTATCAGCTTCATCCTATATTACAGGGTGTTGAATTTTATCCATGTGAGACTTACATCTTGGAGAACTACTCGTGGAAATTCCATATGTGCAGCCCATAACACAGCTACTAAGACACTGCTTATTCAAGGTGCTGATTCAACCCGTTAAAATTACAAGCTTAAAACAAAATCCTAACCAAGCAAAAGGAAAAAGAAAGTGTTTCCACTGCATTGTTTCAATGACTTGCGGGCAGTTTCTGAAGATGTAGGCAGTGCAGCCACCCAGGCGGTTTGACTTCGGCATCATGACACAGAATTCGGAAGACAGACAACTGCATTTCACCTTCTATCTTAAGAAATGTCCTCAAATAAATCAGCTAATAGAGCTTATTAAAGCTTTTTCCCTAATAAATAAATAAATAAAGATTCCCACTGTTCTGCTAGACACATAAGAAAACACCCTATGAAGTTACCTCTATTTATTAAAGACATGTTGGCTCCTCACTAGGGTTTCCATCCCATAGACTGTAACCAAGTGACACGAGCCAAGCTCTGCAGCCCCACAAACTCCCCAAAAACTGGTGGCCAAAGGCCAAACAAAACAAGCATCAGGTTGAGCTGTCTGCAAGCACCCTCACCTCGAGCAGAACGATACCCCTGGGCAGCTGTGGATCTTGGCTACCCTTACTTCAGCTTGGCTCAAGATGGACTAAAGCAGACCAGAATCTATCGTCTGCGCTTTATTAAAAACCAAGGACTCCATGAGCCTCGCTGTAAAATGAGGAGGTTGGAATTTAGGTCCCCTGCAGAATATGAGCAGTATGTCCCCTTCCTCACACCCCACTGTTAAACCTCTGAAATAAGTCTCGCAAGAACGAATTGTCCAATCAAGTATTCATGTTTGCAATTATCTTCTGTATCTACTCCCCCCTTCCTCCCACAGCAAGATACAAACACAAAATGTTCACAATCATTTCAACGGCAAGTATTTCGCTCTTCTTTCTTTACGGTGTATAAGGTGGTGGCTTTTCAAAAGGTGGAAAATACGGTGGCGAGTACCGAGGAGGAGCGTTGGAGGACCACATGTAGCTGGGAGATGGTGACACTGACTGCGGGTCGTCCGAGAGGCCGGAGGGAGTGGAGGCTGGGAACACACTGGAATGCTGCAGGGAGGAAGCAAGAATGCCGTAACGTCTCCAGTTGTGAAGGGCAGTGGTAAAACAGGATTACGTTACAGAGCAGAGGAAGATTAGTATTTCAAGACTCAGCTCTGCAAAGCGTGCAGACATACATGAGAGCACCTGAATCGCTCGCTGTGCTCACGGTAAGCACAGTAACAGTGCTGCGTAATGAAACTCCGGAGACCTGAAATGGAAGGAGCATTCTGGTTCTCTCCCATCGCTTCTGCTGTGAGCCTGCTTGCATCTCATGTTAGCCTGGACAACCAAAAACTGATGAGGCTCTTTCACATCTCAGCTTTCATGTATCAGCCACTGGTAACAAACAGGCTGCAGACACTTTGTTAATTAAAATAATAATAATGGCAGCAAGCAATTTACTCCAGTTTCAAAAGGTTTCACATAGCAAATATGTACATGCCTGAATATTACTTTGTGCTCTCTGGAGCACCTTTGTTCTCCACAGTACCTTGGGTCGTATGATGCTGGCACTGACACAGAGCCGTGACCATGTCACGTTCTGTCCAGAAATAGGCCAGACAAATTAATTCTGAACAGCTAATGAAATACTGACACTCACGTTGCTCTCCTGGCTGTAATGCACCGTAATTTTACCCCTGACAAGCACGTTCCTGGGCTCAGCCTTGCGTTCCTCACTGCCACCTGGCCCATGCTAAAGCAATGCTCATGGAGCAGCCTGGGCAAGGCGCTGGGCCCCACTCCCAGCACCCTGCACTCCTGAGGAGAAGCACATTCCTGCTCAGAGCCAGGACTGAGCCCCTCAGTGGATGGATGCAGCCCTGCCCAGGATGCAGCTCGTCCTTTGGGCGCGGGCATGCAGTGCCAACTCTGAGCAAGGAGCTGCAGAAGGAAGGATGCACTGTTGAGGGGCCCACAGCAGAGCAGAGCTCTCACACCCGCCAGGCTGAGCTGCAAACAGTATTCAAGGTTGGATTTTATCTCGGCGGTGCATTTTTGAAACCCTGCACCACCTCTCTAGAACGGACCCATGACAGCTGATTCTGTGCTATATAACCCACAAAAACCAGCTTGGCCACCTATAAGCTCACAGCAAGTCACACACATCACTCCTGTTTGAAAGAACACGGCAACTTTTCCAACACACGCTCATCCCACCGGTGCAGCCCCACCTGCAGAGATGTTTGTTTGGACACACGCTGCTAGAGCAGCACAGCATGCACCAGCAGCAAAGCCAGCCCACCAAGCATCTGAGCACTGCTGCCTGGCAACAGCCCTGGGCTGGGAGGAGAGCTGCCTTTGTTGCCTCTGCAGAGCCTGTCCCTGCCAACGCATCCATCC
Source organism: Centrocercus urophasianus (assembly GCF_019232065.1). Classification (NCBI taxonomy): domain Eukaryota; kingdom Metazoa; phylum Chordata; class Aves; order Galliformes; family Phasianidae; genus Centrocercus; species Centrocercus urophasianus. The sequence continues at coordinate 16,275,447 of NW_024884800.1, read as the reverse complement.
GGCCCTTGGGAAGATGGCGCTCATTTCCTTCTGTTAATGGGAGACCTGGGGCAGAACATGCCGCTGCTGCTGGGCTGAAGTGGGCCCGTCTGCACCCTCTCACAGAAGGCAAAGTGCCAGGGGCAGAGATGCGCTCAGGTAACTGCCCCTGGCCACCAGATCACACAAAGGGAGGCACAGCATGCAGCCTGCTGCCATCCCAGCGGGTTTCCTCCTGCCCGGTTCCTGTGCTGGCCCATCGCAGAGCCCTTGTCACCACACAGCACTCTGCCAGCAGATGCCACCTGCCATAGTGCTGGCTGTTGCTAACTCCCATTGACTTGTGCTCTTCCAAAAACCAGAGAGCTAGTCTTACTGTCGTGTCAGAAAGCAGAGATGCAGAGTCACAAACTCCCTAAGAAATTCAGGACTTTTTCTTTCTTGGAAAAGATGGGTGAATGACTGGGGTGGGAATCAAATGTTGTTTCTGCATCAGAATTGGATAATATATATATGTTTTTATTTCATGATCTCCGCTATCATCGTTCTTTTTGGGAGTCCTTTTACTTAACTTGGGGAAGATCTCTGATAGTTTACATCACATCTTCTAGATGAACCTTCCCAGGACTGCACACTCTGTATGTAGGTGTATATATGCATATTTTTCACACACACTGCAAGAATGTCCTGCACGAGATCAAACCAGAGAACAAGTGATGGCCTGCCTGAGGAAGTGCCTGAAGAGACATCGGAAGGCCTGGCATCATCCCCCCCGGCCATTGCAATCGCGAATAAAATCTGCTTTTATCGGAGATACTGTCCTGACAAAATTATTTGGATATTTCCAACACTGGGAAGTGCTGAATGAGGCAATTCTTGCACCGAAGGAAATGCAGCCTCTGAGAGGGACTGGAGAAGCAAGGAAGCGAGGTTGGGCCTGCTCCATGCAAAGACAGTGCTCAGATCAGACAAGGGAAAGAGCAGCCACTACCAGAGGCCTCAGCTGATGTTCCCGTGTGAGCTCCCAAATTTCCTGGAGAAAAGCAAGGCTTGGACTTAGAACAGCACCTGAAAGTGAGACCTGGCTATTTTAAATTTAGATTACCTTAATTGCTGATCAGCTTTTGTGTCAGCTCCTAAGCCAACGCCTGTAGTACCACAGCAGTGAGACAAGGGGGCTTTCATCTGGTGGCTGAGATGCGAGCACTAGGAGAGCCCCAGCAGTGCTTTTGGTTGAAAAGCAGGGCAAATCCACCCATGCTGAGATCTCTGCTGGCGGGACTGCAGCACAGACAGGCACAGAATGAAACAGTGCTTATTATCAGCAGAGTGTCTGGCAAATGGACTTTGTAGAGAAGCTTGCTTAGGTAATATGTTGAGGTTAGAATCTCTACACAGGAAAAAGTTACACAGCACTGCTGACTGCTTTGGGTTGCACTAACCTTAAAAAATGAGTCAAAAATCTGTACAGATAAGTCCCAGGAATTCTGATGTTCAAATATTTCTGGGATATTCTGACAACAGCGTTGTTCAGTGGCCTTAGCAATATATCCAAATCTGTTTAGATGCAAGATACCTTTAATGCACAGCTCTGATGACAGTGATTGCAGCTACTGCAGACCACAACTCATAACTGACATCCAAGACCTTAAGCTCTTGTTCATTAAAAAAAAGTCCCCAGCTGTGATAGTCACAAAGAAAATGTAAGATGTGAAGTTAATACCACCACTCCAGTAACATCCAGTTGAAAGAAGAGCTGAGGTGAAACAATCTCATCTGTTTCAACAAGTGAAAACTGACAATGACAGCAGGATTCAAATGAAATCAGTTTCTAGCAGCAAAGTTCCATGACTCAGAACAGAGACGGGAGCAGCAGTGGTGTCTGCAGGGAATGTTCTTAGACCAGCTGAAGCACGTGGGAAAAACAGATGAGCTTTTCAGTCTATGCGTGTCTTTGAGAGCTCAAAGAGCTTTCCTCCAAAAGCTCATCTATTTCTCTCAGGCACAGCAGTCAGCCTAATACAAACCAGCACCTGGACACCTCGCTTTGTCTTTATCATTGGTGCACAGCAAGGTGCCTGAGGCAGTGCCTATTTTTAATGTGGCCTCTACTGGTGAACAGCAGGGGAAGCAGGCAGCATGCCCTACTGCCTTCTTTTCAAGGAGAGCTTGTGTTAGTAAGAGCGAGTGCTGCCAAGCACCAGTGGCTAGAAGGAAAGCTTTGGTATTCTTTGAGTGAACAGGAAAATTAAACTGTGTAAATGATCGAGAGACAGGCCTCCAGAGTCCTGCAGACTGCATTTAACCTTCCAACGAAAGAAGAAAACAAACTGTAACGTTCTGTACCTGAAAGTCATATGCAGAGTAGGGAGGCAGGTGAGGAGTGCTGTGGTAGTAGGTGTTGTAAGATGTCACCTGTGGCCTTGAGTAATAGGACACTGTAGGATGTGCATTTTCAACCGTGCAGTTCAGCGTAGGCAGGGAAGGTGTCTGTTAAAACAAAGAGAGCATCTCAGCCACTAACCCAGACAACTTCAGTCACCAACGCCAGACAGCTGAATGAACACAGGAGTATTTAGAGGAGCAGAGTGTGTCTGTTAGATGGAGCTCAACTCTGCCCCAGAACAAGCCTGGCAACAGCCTGGTGCATGCTACTACTAAAACAAGATGGCTGTTCAGACTGCGTCTTCACAATCAGGAGGAAGAACCCAACTCGTGCCACGAAATCAACAGCTCACGAACAACCAGCACACATTTCCTTGTAGAAGGGCAGTGCAATTAAAAGGAACATCTGGTTTAAACAAAAAGGTCATTTGCATTCACCCTGGCACTGCAACACCTCTGGGAAGGTTCCTTTTGAAAACAAAGTCTACATCTCTTTCGCCTTTTCACCTTTTCTAATTGTGTTCAGTTTTTCCTCGTAGTTCTTTCCATGCTCTTCTTCCTGGCCAGACTGCAGTGATGCAAAGATCATTTGCACAGAAATACCAACAGTTGTTTTCATGATTATTTTAAAAAGGCAATTTGATTTATTTGCTTTAATGCAGAAGAAATTGGTATCATCTTACCATGTCTTTAAAACCTCCAAGTATCGCTGCTGTAATGATCCCCAGGAATAGCCCCACTATGTTCAAAATTGTTGCTGACCAAAGTAAGTGGTAAAGATGGATGATGTCTTGGCAGCTGCTGACATCAATGTATTCATAGTATCCTCCAGAAATCTCTACTCTGCTGGATAGGGAAAAAAAAAAAAGATTAAAAAAAATGCACCGCGCAATAAAACCGAAGCACTTCCAATGGGCAGTAAAATGCTATCTGCAATTTAATGATAGCCTGGACCTGACCACTGAGCCAGGAGCAGGGATAAAGCCTGCTAGATCCCACTCTTTTGGCATCTAAGATCTCCCTGCACGATAACAGCAGAAGCGATGGCCCGATATGTTGTGAAACGAAGAAGTCCTGCCAGCTACTAATATGAAACTGCCCTTGAGTCTGGATCTGCCTCTTATTTCCATCACCTGAAATCTCCAGAGCCAGACCTTTGTCCTGGAGGCTTCCCAAGGACAGATCTGACCTGGAATCACATAGAGAAACCAGTCCATGTCCCAAGGAAGGGCCACACTGGAGGCTTCTCACAGCCACACGAGCAGCTAGATGGGAGGAATGCAGAACAGCATGGCTGGCCTCCAGCCACCAGGCACATCTGTCTCAGCCTCCCCTACTGAAGTGCTCGTCCTTTCCATCACTACCATGGCACGGGCTGGCAGGATTCTTCCTCAAGAGCCTTCTCCTTTCCTCGTCACTCACTTTCAGCTTCTCCTTTTCTTTTTTCCCAGCCCTTGCTGTAGTGACTCACTGCAGAAGAGATCTCAGTGGAGGAGACAACAATTTCAAGCAGAATCGAGGCAGAGATTAACCGAGTGGCTTGGCTGCAAAGCCCTGCTTAATAGCCTGAACAATTTGAACTAGGAAATGTGAGCACAGACCCGGACAGTCTTTAACAGCACAGCCTATACGTACTGCCTGCACAGCCCGTTCTAATGCAGATGTGTAAGAGTGTACTGTTCTCAGTGAACCCTGCTTCATCATCAAGGATATTCAGCACCAAAGATAAAAGGCTTTGAAAAATACTGCAGTGATAAAGAGCCCTGTGTGGGGTTCAACATGAAGGGACTTGCCCAAGGTTGCTGCAGCTGGGGCTCTCAGCGTTAGGAGGCATGCAAGGCTGCTGTCACTTCTGTAATTTCCACCCTATACACAATGAAGTAGTTAACCAGCCTTGAGTGTCTGTGCCTTTTCCACTGAGGTCCCAAAAGAAACAGCACCTCCTCAGTGCAAAGCACTTGTGTGGCACCGAGCAAGATTAAGTCTGAAATAACTGCTTTAAAATAAGGGAAAATAGGTCAGAGGCAGAACCCTCAACCTGGCTGACTGGGAAAAATCCACCCAGTAATACAAAACAGTTAGATTTTTCTGTTCCAATCACTTCTATGTCATTCCCCTCATTTAGTAAAAACAAATTCTGTTCTGCAAATTCTTATACAGAAACAACACACTACAGAAACCAGGGATTGCCCTTCCCAGCACCCAGAACTACCCTCTCCTAATAGAATCTTTTTATCTCCATCACAGTCAGTGATTTAAGTGGGGGCCAGCCCATGAGAAATAGTAACCCTGAAACAGCCCTAGGCAAGAGCTGGCACTAAGAAAATCATTTATTCTCTGCTGACACAGAGCAGACACTCTAAATGACTTAAGCAGTATGTGTGCTGAGGTTAGTTCAAGCACAGCAGCCATGGGGTGATCTAACAACAGCAAGATCACCGTGCAGGGGTGCTCTATTGGTAATCACTCTTCCATCTCTTCCTTGCACAGTGCTGTGACACTCATTTATAAGCATGCAGGTAGCACTAGCTCGTGAACACTCCTCCCTGTTACTGGAGGAACTGCACTGGAAGAACAAAACAATGAGGAAAATGAAGAACAGTGTCCCAGTTTTCGTAACTATCTTCTAAAATTAAATAAAATCCAACAGATAAGGAAGGTTAGGATGAAGTACATCAGGGAAAAAAGGGAGGAAGGCCAGCAGTGGAAGTAATGGGAACTCTCACCCACTCTTCCAGCTGGGCTGGCCTGAAGTGTGCTTACACGTAGCTGGCATGGCTTTAGCCTAATTTCTGTACCCCTTTACTCTTACATGGCCCCCTTCTGACTGAGTCCTTATGGCAAACAACAGTCGCTTCGGTTCCCCTCCCACAACAGCTGTCATTAATCAATACTTTGGTCTGGCATTATCCTGGCCCTTCAGAAACCCACAAACCACCACTCTGCTTGCTCTCCCCATGCCAGGAATGATATTTCTAGCTTACTCACTTTCCACAGTTGTACAGGTCGCAGCAGAAGCAGGTGTTGGTTTTTATTTTCGGTGTGCAAGGTGCACGACGCTGTGGGTGACAGACTGCCTGTGTGAATTCAGAAGAAACACAAAGCACATACGGACACAATCACCAAACAATTCCTGCTGCCATTTAGCCTGCTCTATGTGTAATTTTGCACTGATGCAAAGATCAGCCCAAGGGAGATCTTTCTTTCCTTATCTTGCAGCACAGCTCTTCTAAGAAGGCAGTCTGGAATAAAGATGCATGGGAGTAGAGCAGATCAGCCCCATCCTTCCACCACGGGGAAGTCACAGATAAGCATGCACCTGAGTAGGAAGTGGGTTGTGCAACTCCTGCAAACAGATAAGGCATTGCTGAAGAAAGGCTTCCCCAGATGGCAAACTGGGCACGGAATTGTCAAGAGGCTGACACTACCTGAGGGAAAGATTCCCATACTGGAAAGTAACTGAGAAAAGAGACTGATTGCCTGTGGGTAGTATCACCGAAGCTAACCTGGACAGTCTTTTGGCCAAAAACAGAATGGACCCCACCAGTACCATGCCATAATATTTTATTTGCACCTCAAGCATTTTAAGGTGAAACATAGTTATTCCTAACTCCTCAGAAAGGTGGGAGTAAACCTAGAGGGACTCTCAGCACAGAGCACAGACAGTCAATAGTGTCCATATGCATTAACGTGGTGTGGCATGAACACCCATCCTCACAGGGCTTCTCTGTGGAGAAGACACAAGCAGGAATAACTGCTGTCTGGACTCTGAATCCACATTCTGCTCTGGTAATTTGTGTGCAGCTGAAGACTGACAGAAATCAGTGTGTTTTCCTCTCCCACCCCCTACTTTCTGCCTGCTCCTTTCCAGGCACCTCTGGTGGAGGAGAGCAGCCCTGGCTCCCAGCTGCTCCTGACTGCAGAACTCCGGAGATGGTGGCAGCAGCCTGGTGGGAGGCTTCTACACCTGCAAGGTGAAGCTAGCCCTGTGAGGAGGCAGCACAGCCCAACCTGCTCTCACCTCTGGCGGTGTGGTGCTCTTGGAGTAGTATTGGCATCGTCCTGCATACAGTGGCCGCAGGTCCTGCCAAAAGAAGAGCACCAGGTTTAATGCCCCAGCAAAAACCAAACCTGCTGGCCTTTGGGCCAGGCTTCAGATTGGCCTTGCTCTGCCTCAGCATCCGGCCATGGCAGCCACCACCCCAACCCCCAAGAGCTTCTGGATGCAGTGCTGTGGGGTGCATGTCTGTGGCAGCTACGTGGGAGCAGCAGCTCTTAAGCCAGCCTCACCCAGGCAGGGCTTCTGCCCCATGAGAAATAGATTATTCATTCATTCCTCATATCCCCAGAGGTCTCCTGGGGCCATCTGATGTGTTTCCAAGGGCTCTTCATGCTGAATCATTACAATTTATCATCAAATTGTCGGGAAATCTGTCCTTCTGGGCTCCTGAGTGAACGGTGGGAAACCTCTGGAGGATTAGGGACGGCTCAGCTCACAAACAAACACATTACCTTCTCGCTCACGGACAGCCTGCTTCCCAAAACGCAATGCTGAATTCCCACCGCGCCGAGGGCAGGCAGTGGCAGCTCCCCCATTTGTGCACACCAGCTGTGGGGACGGCTGTCCTGCAGGCACAGGGGCCTGCTCTGCGGGTGTCACCTGGCACACAGTGCCCCAGAGGGAACACTATGTGCTTGGGTGCTGGGAGCACGTCTCTGGGCAGACGGCGACATTCTTGGGTGGTTAGGAGGTGAAGCGAGGCCAAACGCACACCCGTTAATCAAGAGGCAGAAACCAGAGCCCTCGTTGCTCCGCCACAGACGCGCAAGCATGCTGGCGGCGGGTGGGACCGAGTGCCCGCTCACATCATCACCCAGCCTGCCAGGACAGAGCCCCGAATCTCAGAGCCAACCTGCGGGGCTCCACTCCACGTGGCCGGGATCAGCCAGGAGTTGGATGAGCCTCATCCTTTTTATCAGTGCTCACACTCCACCAAGCCCCTGAAAGGGGTCAGAGGCGGTCACGGCTTGCTCACCAACAGGGACCTATCACACACCTGCAGAACTCCACCTGCCCTGCAAGCAAACCTGGCCGCCCCGCAGCCTTTTACTGTTTGAACAAACCCAGGCAGGAAAGAGGAGTCTGCCTTACAAGAAAGAACAAAGAGCTGATGGTAACTGTGACATCCTGACATTTCTTTCCATTCTGATTACAAATAAACTCAAAATGAATGTTTTAAATCCCATTTTGCAAAAATAAATTATTTTCTAAGAAAAGCCATCAAACATCAACGTTGCAGGGGGAAAAAAAAAATCTGCAGTTCTAAGTTTAAACTTAAAACTTCAAACAGGATCGTGTTTTTTTCCATTGTTACACTAATAGCTGGAGTTTTTGCACGTCCCTCTGTTCTAGTGACTGGTCGTGACCACAGTAGGGCTTGGAGCCCACTGAAATCACTTCCTGTTTGTACTGAAGCCCCTCAAAGAGCTTCGTACCCAATGGCTTCCCTCGACTACAACACCCAGCAGTTCAACCAGCATTAGAAGCTTCTGCTAACACAACATGCAAAGTCAGACGTGCAACTGTTCCCACCTTGTCACCTGGCACCAGCTAATTCAGTAAACACATGAAGCACAGACAGAAGAACTGAAGCAATGTTTTAACATCTTAATGCTTACTGCTGATCTCAGGATACTTTTGTAAAGCTGGCACATTTTTCTACATTTTACAATTTAAACCAGTATTCAGCACACGACACGTATTCACAGAGTTGGATGTGGTCTGATGTGCGATGTGAACACATCACCTGTTTTCCTAGAGTAAAAGCACTGCAGGATTCTGGTTTTCCTGGAAGCACTTACTATGTGTCTGGCAGCAAAGACACCATCTACTATGGCACAGCAGAATGCAGCAATGACGCCAAAGCTGATGAAGACGATCGATGCAACCAGCTAAGGAAGGAAAACAAAGCAAAGCGTCATGTGCTTCTCCACAACCAAACATTTTGTGTCCTTTCCACACCGATACAGAAACCACAGTCAATAAGCCCTCAAGCAATCAATGACCCCAATGTTTGCCCAGGCTGCACAGACTGGTCTCATTGAAGTCAGTGGGATGTGTGTCTCAGAGGCGCCTGCTCTCCCACGGAGGTAGACGCAAGGCAGCAGGAGCAGCACAGTTGTGCCAGACAACTTGATATTGTAATATAAGATCTTCCCTGACTCCAGAGCGCTAAACTTAGGCTGACCATACACCTCCTCTTCTGGCTGCTGCTTGTCCTTAACTCTTCCCCACAGAGAGGAATTTCTTCTCCCTGCAACCCAGAGAGCTGCAGGCAATCTGCTCATACGAATGTTCCTCTGGCCATCTCAGCCCACCAGCCACAGTGGCTTCCATTTCTGGCACTGTCAGTCAGTTACAACGGCCACACTGTTTCTCTGTCACAACCAGTGAAACCACAGAATGGGGGAAAGTGCAGCTTCTTACAATCCCAGTAGAAGGAATGCTTTTCTACAGCTTTGGTCATTCTGCACTAAGTTTCCCTCTGTACTTTCCTGCACTTCATGCATATGTGAAAGGATATCCCCCCTTAAAAGCATAACCCTTGGGATGGGAAGTGAGCCAAACACTTTGTACACACAATTAGGTTATTTGTCCTCTCCACTGGCAGATAGGAACTATTAAAATGGTTATTTAAAATGATACGGAGTTAATTATTATACTTTTATAACAACCTCATTAGAATCCAAGGATCCAGTGTCAGAAATGGGTTTGCTTCCCTCGCATACGCCAATTTCCTCTCCCTGAGCTGGAGAAAAAGAAGCCTGAAGTCAGCTACACTGAGCAGCATTCAGACAAGACGTCTGGATAACGTAGGAACCTAAAATAAGTGGGTTCCGCTCTGGAGCTGCCTTGGGACACCGTTACAGCGACACAAGGTTTGTGAAGCTGGTAGTAACGGCTTTCCTACGGCATGAGCGGCTGTCACACAGCATCATAAAGTGCTGACTTTTAGCTGGCAAAGCACTGACCACGCAGCTCCCCTCAGTGCTGGCACCACCGTGCTCTCCCTTGCTCTGCTGAGTGCAAGGCGCAGACACGCGGCTCGAAAGCCAATCTGCTGGGGTGGGAGAAAGGGGAGCTGGCTATTTCTGTCTGCAGACTGGAGAGAATTCAGACTCAGGTCAGTTCTCGTTTTTGGCCAAGTTGGCACGCTCGCCTTGTGCTCCTCAGCCACCTCCTGGGCAGAAACAGGCACAGGAACATGGCTGCAGAAGTTGCCTTTAGCTCATCCTGACATCACCACGAGTGACTGAGTAATGAGCAACATGAGCAACACACACTGTCTTAAAGAAGGGCTCCGGTGAAGTCCATGAAAACTGAAAGCATTCTGCACTGCCTGTGGCACTATGGAAATACATAATGGGCAAGACTGCCCATTGTAAAATTAAGCACCCCTGGGTGAAGCAAGACATGAATAAAACATGGAGACCATGAGCAACAGCTACTGTGTGTCTACTCAGCTCTGCCTACTGCGAGGGCAGAGAGGGAGGCACAATCACCTCCCTGCTGGCCACCCCTCTGCTGATGGAGCCCAGGATCCCATTTGCTTTCCGAGCTGCAATGCACACTGCTGGCTCACGTTCAGTTTTTCATCCATCAGGACCCCCAGGTCCTTCTCTGCACGGCTGCTCTCAAGGAGCTCCTTCCAGTCTGTATGGATGCCTGGGATTCCTGTGGCCCAAGTGCCAAACCTTGCACTGTGCTGTGCTGAACCTCATCAGGTTCACCCAGGCCCACCTTTCAAGTCTTTTGAGGTCCCTCTGAATGGCTTCCCTTTCTTCTACTGTGACAACCACACCACTCAGCTTGGTGTTGGCAGCAAACTTGCTGAAGGTGCACTCAATTCTGTCATCAATGTCACTGATGAAGATGTTACAGAGCACATGTTCCATGATCTTTCCAGGCACAGTGGTGAGACTGCTGGCCTGTAGTTCCCCAGGTCCTCCTTGCTCCCTTTCTTGTACATACAGGAGTGATGTGACCCCTCCTCCAGTCATCCGCGACCTCACCTGACAGCCACAACTTTTCAAATATAATGGAGAGCAGCTCGGCAACCACCTCAGCCAGCTCCTTCAGAACCCTGGGATGCAGCCATCCGGCCCCATAGACTTGTACACATTCAGTCTCATGAATGGTCTCGGACTTGCTGTACCCTTACAGTGGGGGGGGATTTACCAACCTAGAGTTTTAGGGATGCAGGGCTCAGGGACATGAGAAATATTAGAATCCTGGTTGCCAGTGAAGACTGAGGCAAAGAACTCATTCAGTACCTCCACTTTCTCTTGAAGCCGGTTCTCCTTTTACATTTACCAGAGGAGATACACTCATTTTGGCCTGTCTCTTCCAGCCGATGTACCTGTAGAATGTCTTTATATTGTTTTCCACATCCCTCATCAAGTTCAGTTCTGCCTGTGCCTTGGCTTTCCTGATCCCACGTCTGCAAGTCTGGATGGCATCCCTGTATTCTTCCCAGGTGACACGGCTTTGTTTCCAGAGCTGGTAGGCACCTTTCTTTGCCCTCAGTGTGCCCAGCAGGTCCTTGCTGAGCCATGCTGGTTTCCTGCCTCCTCGGCCCTCTTTCTTATTCAGAGGCACAGAAAGCTCTTGTGCTTTGAGAAAGGCATCCTTGAAGAGTAGGCAGCTTATTTACTGGCAGTTATGTGCAAAATGGATTGGTGTAAGGTAACGATTACTCAACCAGGCTCTGACCTGCAGCTATTACACCAGTGAGCGAGAGGCTTGGAAACACTACAAGGACAGATGGAACAGGACGTTCTCTTCTTGCACAGTCAGGGTAAAAAGAGCAAAAAATAGCCACCGGGAAGCCCACCTACCCCACACCCTGTCTGGGAAAATTCTGGGAAAGAAAGGTTTCCTCTCCTGAAGGCTCTGTCTGACCCCCTCCCTGCTGCCAGCACCATGCTCTGCGGGGATTACATTTCTAGCAAAGCAAAGGGCAGCCCAGTACATGTGGGAATTTTTCCAGACTCCCTCAGCCAAACTTGCGTTAGCCCTGGTTACTAGCAGACACTGCTAAGCATCCATGAGCCCCCCTGCAGAGGAAGTTCTGCTGCTCCAAAAGCAGGCAACATTGGTGAGCAAGCAGGACAGGCTGCAGGGTCAGACAGCTGCAGCATCATTCATTCCCCCGTGCCATCTCACAGTGGCAAGACCTGTGGGGACCTTGCCACTTAAGGTGTGGGACAGAGTTTGGATGGAGACTGCAGCTGCTGATGCTCCAAGCACTACAGCAGCTGCCTTCAGCACAGGTGAAAAGAGAGAGGGTTGTGAAACAGCACCTGCAAGACATGGCTAGTGGACATGAGACATGAACCACACACAGGTCTCCTGAGCTTATCAAAGAAGGCAATCTGGGTGCTCTGCCCCCATTGCACAAAGATTCTCAACATGAGAAACCCTCCTTGCAGTGTGAGGAGAGACCAGAGAGTCGTGGTTTGCATACCTGGCATGAGCAGCACCTTCCATGCTTCTCACACCCCAACTGCAGCTCTACTGCACAAAAAAATGTACTGGTTTTAATTGCTGCTTCAAGAGATGTTTGAAAACAAGGAACATATTGATTCTTTTCATCGTCTCACAGTCTCAAGTCATTCGTTCTCCCAGAGCAGAATTTTCTATCCCAAGCAGAGAGCTCTGAGCACTCAGCCTCAGACCCGGCTTTCTGATGGGCCCTCTGCTGGCTTTCCCCTCCAGTCTCTGGGTTGGCTGTTTGATCTCCCTCTCTGTCCTTTTCTTGGATTAGAATGTGGCCAAAAGCAGTTTTCACAGAGCTTCAAGCCTCCAGGAATTCATTTTGAAAGATTTAAAATAAATGTATTATACCTAGGCTATTACGTGTCACATACTGTGACAGCTCAACGTAAAATGTGGTGGGCATAAGTCTGTGAAGTGCCAAGTATCCTGAAATCTCCAAACACTCTATTTCAAGCCCTTGAAAAATCCCACTGAGTTCAATGAGACAGTCTATAGTCACTCTGTCTTTGAGCATTTTCTCAAATTTAGAAAAGTATCTGGGTTAACAGCCTTGTTCTCCTGGGCTGCCAGGAACCATCTATAGCTCTCATGAGGCATGCAACACTAGCCTGGAAGGGTTAGGAAAACCAGTAACATTCTTTACACACAGAATCTGAATTAGTCTTGAAAAACAAACAAACAAACAACTGCATCATGAACTTACCATTTGCCTTTTGTTTTCTATCAAGTTTGATCCAATTATTCCAAGGAATGACCCAAAACCAAGCTGAAAGACAACATATTGTTAGCATTTAGATCAGGAAGACACCCAAAGTATCTCACATTCAGACAGGACATAAATCCAGAAGCACAAAAAGAGCACACTGAATTCATGAGCACTCTTCCCTCAGCAAGGAAGTTAGTGGAGTCTCCTACTTGCTGGGACTGTCAAGCATACCCCTCACATAACACCAAGAGCATGTGTAAAAACCAAAAGGATGAATTCTGTCTCCAGCACCCTCCCTGGTAATGCTCAGAAATGGGTGGATGAGGACATGGACTCAGATGCAGACCTAGCAGGACACCACTAGCAACCTCAGGACCAGACTCTGGTAACCTCACCAAGGATGTGAGCAATCACCTAAGCATTCAGCTCACAGTTTCTTGATACAAAGTGTGAATAAAGGAGAACTCATACTGAGGAAACAGGTTTTTTTGGCATCTTCTACTCCTCTCTCAGTTGAAGGAGTGACACTTCATCAGCCTTGGCCTTTTACCAGAAGCTCACACCAGCCCAGCTAACAGAAGGAGCTAATCCAGCAAAAGCATCTCTTCCTCTTGCTTTCATCTCAGCTCAGCAAATCCAGTTAGGAGCAGCTCTCCACCCCATTTCTCTATGGCCGTAAGCTATTTAGCTAAGCTGGAGACGTTTCTAGGACACAGCACACCTCAACCAGGCTAAAAACAGGGAACTGTGCACTACAGAGGGAGATCCAGAAGCGCTTCTGTAAGGGTCATAATCAGAAAGGTCTTTTATCAGTGCGTAGCAGAACTCTGAGTTAGCAAAGAGAAATGCTGGGAAAGTCCTGCAATTGCTATTGCTCCTATTCAGCAGGCTACAAAGTCATTTGATAGATGAGGGTGGTAAAGACCTGGATAAGAAAGCTAAGTAACTGAGCAGCTCCCGAGGAAGCAGAGTAAGGCACAAATAAGCTGCAGTGACTCAAGAACAGGCCAAGTAACCTGGACTCGATATTTAAGATGTCAGAACAGAAAGCAAAGCTTTAACAAACCCACTACTAACAAGGAGAGGCATGAGCAGAGCTTAGCAGGTACAAATACGATGAAGAGTGTGTGTCAGATCTTACCTTGCCCTGCTTAATCCCTGTAAAATTTGGTGCCGACACCAGAGGCAGCAAGGGCTGCTGTCTCCAGCAGCAGGGGATTAAAGTTAAGCAGCTGACCAGGCTTCTGCTTCCCATCTATCCTGTCTGTGCTGCACCCTGAGCTCTCAGACTGTTGTCCCCACATCAGAGAGCAGCTACCATGGCGTGAAGCACAGCAGTGATGCCCAGCACTGCTCAGTTACCCTGGCTGTAGGCAGGTGGGGCAGAGAGCTGGGGGGCTGCTGAACTGCCCCTGGGTTGGTCCCTTATTATTTTATTCAGCCTGAGCAAACAACCATCTTCATCTTCTTTAAGTAAGGGGAGTCTTAAAGTTCAATTTCAAGTCCAAAAGATCAGCAATCCAGACATTACAGAGAGACAGATCCTGGTAATATTTTCAGTCTGGTGATATCCAGCAGCAGGGAAGTTGTCTGGCAATGCAATCCTAATGCAAACATTCAAGAAAACCATTCTGCGCCCCTTTAAACTTGATCTAACACATTTAAAAGAAATGTGCACGTGACACTTGAGAGCAGCCACAAACCAAGAGGTGAAAGACTTGACATAATTCAAGATAATTCAAAAAGAAGAAATTAGGGTGATCCACTACATCTGATGGGCAAAGATAAATCAGTGGATTCTCATCCTGAATTAATGGGGGAAAAAAAAAAAAAAAAAACCACCCTTCTTCACCAGAGACCTTAGTAATGTGCATCAATTATGTCATTGTTACCTGCTGGTGGATCGGACTGTCTGAAAGGATACAGAATACAAACAAAAATGCTTTTCCAGAGGAAAGTCCCTGATCAACTTGCTTGACAAGGAACCACTAGAGAAGAAGTTTTGCCAGTAAAAGCCTAAGAAAGGTCAATCATTTACACCAATGCTTGAAGCTGTTCTAACTTGGGGAGAGCACTTGTACCACATGGACAGCCTTTAACAAGGAAAAGCAAAGGAGACTTTTGAGAGCCATGTTCTGTCCGTGGCCTTCACAGAGGTGCTGTCCCCTTCCTGAACGTGGCTTGCTTGCAAAGAGCATTGACAGATGTGGCCGCTGCTGGGCACTTGCCCTCTGTGCCTGCCTGATGGTTACTGCTGGGGGAACTGAGCATTACTGTTGCAATCCAGACTTCCCAAGCCTGGATCAGTCATCCACAGTTGATGCTATTTCCCATGGAGGCACAGTCGAAGGGTTCACAGAAGTAGCTGCGAAGGGATCAGTGGTCATGGTTGAGGGTGACAGCTGCCTGGCTACAGACACGCCATCATGTCCTCAGCTCCAGCTCTTTCAGATGCATCAGTGAGGAACTGCACTATTTGTGGGGGAAAAAAAAGAAAAAAAAATCCCCCTGAAGGATGGAAGATCTGCAGTGCCTACTTCGGTTCTTCCTCGGGAGCAGAGGCCAGGGGGATCCCATCTCCCTGCAGACAGAAGCTTCTTTGCTTGGCCAAGACAGGCGAAGGCCTCAAAGCAGGGCAGGAGAGAGCATCAGGCCAGGAGTGCCCTGGAGGCCAGATGGCACAGCGCACATCTGCTCTTAGAGAAGCCCATGCCAGCCAGATGACAGTGACAGCGTGCATATAGAGCCATCAAATTCAGGGCAGCTGCTCGCCACCCAGATTTCCACAGGGCTGCTGTGTGACTGCAGATGGAGCTCCCCGCTCTGCTCGCTTTGCGGCCCTGGGCTGAGGGGCACTAAGCTAGACTACACCAGAGCGTTGCAGCTCCTTGCTTCCTGCTGCTCACCAACGCAGTGCAGCACCATGCTGGCACACAGGGGCCCCTGGCTTCGTGTGCACGGTCCCCACGGTGGTGCAGAGCTGCTGCGTGCTGCAGAAGTCGCCGCTCAGGGCCACCTCCCCAGCAGCCCGCACCGCAGTGGGCCCCCTCAGCACAGCAAAGGGAAAGGGCCCGGCTTGTTACAAAGCGTCAGCCGCTTTCAGTGCCTACTGAAGCATCCATCAGCAAATGGGAACGTTTTCCTATTTGGGAAGCCAGGCAAGGCCGTCACGCATTTCCACACAGCAGATTAATGGACCGAGGGGGAAACTGGTGAAGGGCCTACACACACAGGCAGGCTGCCTCCGCCTGCCCAAGCGCAGGAATTCATGAAACCATTGAGCAGACCGAGTTTCAGGAAAGATGTCAGCGATGCTGACGTCGCTGGAGCACAAACAGCAAGGGAGATGTCACGGGGCTGCGCACCACAGCCTGCCATCTGCGGCGCTCCCAGGGCTGCTCCAGGCAGAGGCCTGCACACTGATAGTGTGGGGAGCTGGGAGCCAGCCTGCCATCCTGCTCAGCACCTTTCCTCACTGCCGCTCTTTTTGGAACACCAGGTCTTAATGCAGAGTTACTGGGACAAGCCAGAAGAACGATCCTAAATCAAAGAGACTAAATGCTGTTGGTAACAACATTCCGCACAAAGGGCTGCAGAGGGGCTTTCTTCAGTTGTAGAATAGCTCGTCCACAGAGAAGTAAAAGCTTCCCAGAGATCGGCTGTGCACAGTAAATAAACCAGAGAGCAAGAAGGCGAAACCAGCTCTCTGCCTATCTGAGCTGGCTTTAAGCCTCCAACTTTGAGGCTCTGAACCCAACAGTGCAGCACCCAAGGCTGTCACACCAGAAACATCCAGCTGGAGGGCTGTGGCCACGCTCAGCTCCCAAGAGTAGCTGCAGCTTAGTCCTTTTTGTGCTCCTTACAAGATGCCTCAGACACGCACAGCAACAGACCAGGATGTGCTGTACAGCTCATGCAGCGCTGGCTGGGATGGGCATGAGGTAGTCTCCCCACATAGTTCTGCAAAGGGCTGTACTCTGCTGGCAGAAATGCTGGGCACCAGAGGGCTTCTCTGGCTTAAGCTATTTGAAGCTACAATTAGCCCATTTTCCTTTGTTGATTTAAAGAAAAATAAAAATCAATGCATTAGCTGCTTTGACATGGATGCTCTGCCTGCAAGTTGCCAGAGCAGTTCTCCATGCGGAGACAAGTGCTGTTGAAAACTTCTGCAAGGAACGTTAGGACCATAAGTTCACCTGAGCAGTATCTCACAACTGGACTTGAGGATCTCTGTGTGTCCGTTCAGATGGAACGCTTTCACTGTAAGATCTAGACTCCCTGCTGTTCCTGGCACCTCTGGTCCTGGCTGGCTGGGGTTAATCTGACGCATGCAAACAAAGTACTCAGGTTGCTTTGACTGATGTAAGACCTATATATCTGTCTCACTTCTAGATCAAAAGCATGTAATTACCTAAGCTCTGGGGAAACTGCCACTTGACTGGATGGGATTTTTGCATGGGAATGAGCAGCAGGTGCAAAATAATAATAAAACAAATAAACCAAATGGCAATGAAGTAGCTGAGCATACATTAGTATTCAGAACAAGATCACCCTTTATAACATTTGCAGCATCACAAGGGACTTCGTAGGCAATACGTTTTCTAGACCTACCTAGGAGTTCTATACTTACAATAACCCCTGGGTAATAACCTCCAACAGTCACATTTTGGGTTCTTGTTGTAGCAGCTAGGCCCACCGTTAGAATTAATACTGACACAATGAGGAGAGTCACAGTTACGTAGAGGGAATTTCTTTTTCTTCTATTGAATGACCCTAAAAACACACATATACAACACAATTTGCTAATTCCATCTGGGGACAGTCATGGTATCACAGATTTTTTCCTCCCACCACCAACCACAACACAGTGAATTTCCTTTCTTTGTTCTAGCCGCCTCTTTTCACCTTCATAATGTGCTTTATCAATCTCTACTAGGATACCTGAATGTGCATTTACATATCATTGCTCAGATATGGATGAAGAAATCCCTAAGAACCATAACTTTGCAAAGCTCGTTTAAATACAGTAGATCCTCCTTGGGACAAGCTAACGAGAAGCACTACCACAAGGCACTCATTTCTTTTCTGGTCTGTCTGCTCGCGTTAAGTCAAACAGCCATACTGTACGCCACTTGTTTTGAGGGGGGAAATCTTGGCTGTAAACGTGTCACAAGGTGTCCACAGTTCTCCAAATAAAGTCACAGCCACTCCTCCTGCGGCAGCAACCCCTACTTTCAGCAACGACCAGGTATTTTTAGATGTTTGAATAATGAATTGTGGATTAGGGAAACTCGTATACAGCTGCCTAATTCTGGTTTCCTTTTTTTTTTTTTTTTTGTTAAATGTATTTATAGATTCCCAAATGAGCATAAATATAAAACAGTGATCCCATCAGACAAGAGAAAAGCTGGCTTCCATCTTATGCTCAGCAACATCTGCAGGGGTGCTTGTTCAGTGCCTATTCTGCAATCTTTAAATCACTTTTCAGAACAATCCTTTTGATTCTGTGTCATACATTATGTAAACACAACCCAGTAGAAGCGAGCAGCTGGCACAGCAATGGGCTGTAATGGTTCCCTGCTGCCCTGGGACATCTCCAAATCACAGCCTACGGCGCAGGGCTCCCCAGAGCACCCACGGAGCAGGCAAACACATTTCCCCACTCCAGAGGCTCCCAGCTGCACCTCACAGGGTACTCAGAAGCAGGGCAGGGATGCACCCCAAGAGAGTGCAGGGCTGCCTTTACTCCTGCCAAGCATATTCTCTAAAGCAGGTCACCCATGGGACACCCCACCTGAGGCATGCAGGCTCCCTGGCAAGTGCAGAGATGAGTCCATAACTCAGCTGGGCAGAGAGGACTGGGCCAAGCCCAACACGATTTCCCTGCCCACATTTGCCAAAGACAGGAGTCCCTCAGGTCCGAAAGGCAGCTTGCTGTCTTGAAGATGTGCATCCCAGGTGCCTACAGACCCTTCCGTAGGGTGTGAGTATATCTGCAGGTATCTGCAGCAAAGCCACCCATGTCATCTGCTTTCACCCCAGCAGCCATGCTGATACACCTGGGCACAAACCAGTTCTCTCTGCATGGGGACGGCTCTGCCCTGCCCCCGCATAGTGCAGGCACAACACCCACTGCAGGGTGCCCTCACCAAGCCACTCCATGGGCTGCATGGTGCCATCAGCCACACAAGGCAGTGCACCAGGAGGTGTGTGCAAGGAAAGGAGAATCCTGCTGACCCTCTGGTGTCTCCAGGAGGAAATGCCCCTGCAAGCTTCCTGCTCGCACTCTTAAGTGCAGCTGTAACTGAAGTATGGGGACACTGCAAGGACCAAAAGCAAGAAGCATTTAGCTACAACTAATATCTAGGCAGCTAAACAAGTAACTATTGGAGCAGCCCAGGCAGCACCTTTTACCAGCACTCTCATTTTATTCTCCCAAATCTGAGAATAAGCTAGGTGTATAGACCTAGACTTTTCTATGTTACAATCCATGAAAATTCAGTAAAGCCTTTGACACTGTCCCCACAACACCCTCGTGGAGATGCTCATTGCTGCCCATGGTCTGGATGGGCATCGCTCTGCTGGTGAAACACTGGCTCGATGGCCGGGCCCAAAGAGTTGTGGTCAGTGGAGTTAAATCCAGCTGGCGGCCGGTCACGAGCGGTGTCCCCCAGGGCTCAGCACTGGGGCTGCTCCTATTTAACATCTTCATTAGTGATCTTGACAAGGGGATTGAATGCATCCTCGGAAAGTCTGCAGACAACACCAAGCTGGGAAGGAGTGTTGATCTGCCTGAGGGGAGAAAGGCACTACAGAGGGACCTGGATAGACTGGATCAATGGGCTGAGACTAACTGTGTGAGTTTCAATAGAGCCAAGTGTCGGGCCCTGCATTTTGGTCACAACAACCCCAGGCAACCCTACAGGCTTGGGAGGAGTGGCTGGAAGCTGCCTGATGGAAAGGGACCTTGGTGTGCTGATGGGCAGTGGGCTGAAGATAAGCCAGCAGTGTGCCCAGGAGGCCAAGAAGGCCAATGGCATCCTGGCTTGGATCAGGAATGCTGTGGTGAGCAGGACCAGGGAAGTCATCCTGCCCTGCACTCGGCACTGGTGAGGCCTCACCTCCAGTGCTGTGTTCAGTTTGGGGCACCTCAGTGCAGAAAGGAATGGAGGTGAAGAGCAACAAGTCTGGTGGAGGGCTAGGAGAATACGGCCTATGAAGAGAGACTGAAGGAACTGGGGCTGTTCAGTCCGGAGAAGAGGAGGCTGAGGGGAGACCTTACTGCTCTCTTCCTCTACCTGAAAGGTGACTGCAATGAGAGCAGGGCTGGTCTCACTGGCAACAGGATGAGAGGAAACAGCGGATGCTCTTTAAGGTCTTTTCCAGCCTGAATGATCCTACATCCACCCTTCTGCTGCTTCCCAAACAGCAGCACTTCTGCAGTGCTCCAGGACAACTCAATGCACCATGGTCACTGACCTGCTGACCCCCACGACGTGAGAGGTAAGTGCTCTTCACACAGCTGGGTCCTTGCAGTGCCGTGCAGGGCGGCTCTGTGGGGTGGGATGAGCGCGAGGTGACAGCAAACACTGAGCCCGAAGCACACTGCCTGCGCGTTTGGAACTTGTTTCACAGAATGGCTGGGGTTGGAAGGGACCTCAAGGACCATGAATCTCCAACCCTCCTGCCACAAGCAGGGCCACCAAACTCCCCATTTAACATCAGACCAGGTTGCCTAGGGCCCCCTTCAATCTGGCCTTGAACACCTCCAGGGATGGACGGGGCATCGCTGACATTTTGACATTATTTCCGAGCTCACGACCGAGACGCACACCGAGAACACCGACCCGCCCCCCCGCCCCGGCCGGCGCAGCCGCGCAGCGCAGCCCCACGCCTCTCCGGATCGCAGCCCGCGCCCGGTGCCCCGAGGCGGGCAGTGCGGGCTGCGCGCACACGCAGCGCCGTGCCCGGCCGTCAGAACGATGTCACGCAGTCGTGCCGCGCGCACCGCTCCGGCTCCTCTCGCTGAAACGGAACGCGCGCCGCCTTCAAAGCGACCGTCCCCGCGTCAGACCTCCGCAACGCCGTCTTCGCACGGCGTCCAGGGGCGAACGCGAGCTGCCGGCGGGGCTCCCCAGTGCACCGCTTCCCGCACACCGCCGTGCCGCCCCGACGCGCCCGGGCTCTGCCCCGACAGCCCGAAGCGCACGGTGCAGCCCCCCGCCGCGCTCTGCGGGGACGCGGCCCCGCACCCCTCCCCGCGACGTGGCGTCCCGGCCCCGGTACGGCTGTTACTCACCCACGGAGTCGGGCAGGGCGATGCCGCCCGGCCGCTGCTGAGTCAAGGACTGCCGCATGCTGCCCGCCGCAGCCCGCCGGGCCACGGCCGCGGCCACAGCCCGGGCAGCGGCGGAGCGGCGCCTGCGCGGCGGCAGAGGCGGGCGGCGGGCCGGGGGCGGGCTGAAGGCGGGGGGCCGGGCAATGGGCCGGGGCCGCTGTCAGCCCTGCGCCGCGCTCACGGCTGCGCCGGCCGCCGGTGTTAAGCTCGAGCGGGAGTGGTGTGGCGGTGGGCCGCGGCCGGCCCTTGCCGTCCGTTCCCCGCGCCGGCTTTGCGAAACGGGGCTGTAAGCACTTCCCCAGCGGGCTCCGCGATTGCTTGAGTATCACCGTAATGCCCCGGGCTGAGAGGCGCTAAGTGCCCATCGTGTCATTATCTCCAGCCGGAGCACATTTCATCAAGTTAAAAGGAGCGAATCTTCTCTCTGCTCCAACCTCCCCTCCATCTACCGGGTACCAGCCTAATTACCAGCCTCCCCCAGGAGCACAGCAGAGAGCAATTAGCGGAGAGGGCAGCAGCCGTTCGCCTCGGGTGAACCGGCGCGCAGGCGATGCGGGTGTCTGCACGCCCACGGCCCCGAAGGCTGCACGGAGCCCCCGGCTCCCTGCGCTGCCCGGCAGCAGGCAGGCCAGCCTGGCAGCTCGGCACGGCCCGGGGCCGCTGCCAGAACCCTTTTCTGCCCGCCGCGCCCATTTGCTCGCACGGCCGGGAGCGGCTCTCGGCCACGTTCGGGTGTGAGATGGCGCACAGCCTGCTGGACCTGCTGCGGCCCTGGGCCTTGGCGCAGCGCTGTGGCAGGACGGCGTTTCCCCGCCGCTGAATGAAGCCCGGCGGAAGCGCGGCTGCAGGCTGTGCCGGTGAGGTGCCTGGGGATGAGCTGCGCCGCTGTCTGGTGCTGCGCATACGCCGGGCCCAATGGTGTAAAACAAGCCGTGATGGTGTAAAGCCACCCCTGCTATTCCTCGAGAGCTGTGTGGAGTGCTGCTGGGCTGGTGGCTCCCATGTGCCATCTGAACGCTGCTCGAGCTCCTCCGGGTCCTCTGGCATAGCCATGTGGGTCTGGCCCTATGGAAGGGATGTGCTCAAGCCCCTCATCCCTGCTTCCTCTCACCAACCCCATTGCTCCCAGCACACTGATTCTGCACAGCGGTGGGACCCCAGAGCTGTATCCCCAGTGCAGGTGTTTGCACCCCATAGTTCATTGACAAAGGAAATCTTGACCTCTCCCTCATACTGGTGCAGGAAGCCGATGCTGCGCTCCTGGGTGCAATGGGATAAATATCACCCTGTCCTTCTGTTGCCCCTCTCTGCACCGGGGGGGGAGTTTGTAGACATGAAGCAGGATCCCACAGTGACTGACAGGCACACGTGCAGATGCAGAGCCCTAGTGATGTGCCGGTGTTTGTGAACAGACACCCCTCTCCTTGCAGTGCCCGCATTCTCTTGTCGGATGTTTGCCGCTGCTGGAGGCCCTCCAGCAGTACAGTACGGCTGCAAAGGGCACCAGGTGGCAAGGCCTTGCACTGAGGGTGGGATCCTGTTGCGTTGAGCTCACCCCTCTTATGAAAGCAAGTTATTTTTTGATCTGCACTGAGCACCAAAGTCTTCTGGGCAAGCGAGCCAAAGCAGTGCGGTTCGCCGGCTGCAGCAGGCGGGGGTCTCCTGGCCTCATGGGTCAGCTGGAGCCAGCGGCGGGGCTGGGGGCTGCAGAGGGGAGTGGGGGCCCCGTGGTGGGCATGAAGTTGCTGGGCTCAGCCCTGCGCTCCTGCAGTGCTAACAGTTGCATTTGTCTGCGTTTCAGAGCCGGGGATGGAGATGACTGCTGCCTCTGAGGGAGGCACCCACCAGGGGCTGGTGAGTATTGGGGGCTGCAGCTGCAGCTCATTTCACGGTGGGGAAAGGGGCAGCTCTGCTTTTGGAAATTCTGCTCAGTGCTTCTGCAGAGCACCAGCACTGTGCCCTGGGCAGGGGGAGAGGCTGTGAGGCTGGTGGAGCTGCAGCACAGAGCTGACTTCACCCTTAACGGCTCTGAGCAGCTCCTTGTGTCTGCCCATCAGACCCTGCATGCTGCCCACCCTCAGCACGTGCAGCAGGGATGACCTGGCCAGCTGCCCTGGCCCCCCCTTCTTGCTGCCAAGCCAGCAGGAAGGGACTTTGACTGGGTGCTGGATCTGCAGCACTGAGCTCTGCGTTCCCCGTGCCAAAACTCTTTCATTTAACGAGGAGGAGAGTGGGAGAAGGGAGAATACTTTTTTCCTTTTCCTTTTCCTCCTCCTCCTCCTCTTCATCACTTGTCCCTGCAGGTGTCCTGGCAGCTGCCTGCAGAGCACACCAATGTCTCTCCCTGTTTTTCACTACTTTGCACTGTCTGTGTATATGAGCAGAGTTCAGTCCCCTCCATTCAGAGGCATTTCTGAGCCAGAGTTTCTGCTGAGCTGTTGGCTGTATCCTCAGACAACCAGCAGGGTATAAATACATTGCTGGGCCAACAGGTGCCCACAGCCAGCAGGTTTCCATGGCCCTGAGCACAAACACAGTGCCAGTGCTAGTGCAGCTGCTGCGGGGCCGCACTCACAGAGAGCTTATGGAAATGGGCACGGCCAGAGCCAGCCAGCAGCACTGAGCCCTGTGCTATCGCATGGGAAGATGACAGACTGCAGCCAGGTTCTGTTTTGTGTGCCTTCCATCTGGTGTCCTAATTCAGCATCCAACCTTGGAACAAAGACCGCTCACCCAAGGCTGGACAGCTTTGGGAAGAAACGCATCCCACTGCCCAAACAGTGCTCCGGGGTCACACTGAGCCCTGGGCTGCAAGCAGTGTCTGCACCCTGCCAAGAGAAATAAAGTGCATGTTCTCTTAAACAATGCCGCCTGGTGTCTGCAGTAACATGGAAAACATGGGCTTGTGATAAGAGATGGTGTAGACATGTGGGAACAGCCCCAGCTTTCCCTGCTTGCAGGCTGTCCTGTGGCTGTGTCAAAAAGACAAAGCTCTTACATGTGGGGACAGGAGGGTGGCAGTGGGGTGATGTTGTGCCATGGGAAAATGAACGCTGGGATCTCAGTGAGCCTCAGTCAGAACAGCCCAAAACTGCCTCTCCTTAACTCAAGAGTGATGATGGGAAAATGGAAATTTGAAACATTTCCAGCTATTAAGTGTTTTTGCATTTACTTTTGGCCAATGAGATGCTCAGGCTGCCTGTGGGGGCTGTGCTCTGTAACTCTTCCAGGAAAATAAGCATGAAGAGAAAGTGCAGGATCCCGACAGAGGGAAGGCAGAGACCAAGGCAGAGATGGGGAACAAAACATGGGCAGACCTGGCCGGGGAGATGAAGACTTTCCTGTGGAACCCAGAGGAGAGAACCTGCATGGGGAGAACAGCCAAGAGCTGGG
Organism: Centrocercus urophasianus; assembly: GCF_019232065.1. Taxonomy (NCBI): domain Eukaryota; kingdom Metazoa; phylum Chordata; class Aves; order Galliformes; family Phasianidae; genus Centrocercus; species Centrocercus urophasianus. The sequence goes on along the minus strand of NW_024884800.1, from coordinate 16,251,087 downwards.
GTAGGTCCTTGTTTGAGCCCCATTTTCAGCAGCCGTTGCATTTTCTGCTTCACAGTGGATGCACTTTCCTTGGAATGTCCTTTCTAGCTCTGACCACTGCTCCGTTCGAACTGCTAGGGCTGCACATTTGATGGGAACAATAAAGCCAGTGAGTGGGGGGTGTGAGGATGAGCAGAAAATCACCCTTGGTCTGGATACCAGTATTCATCCAGAACACATAAACAAAGACTTCAGGCTGCCCAGAGTGTGCCCTGGAAAGGTGTGAAGAGTCCAAGGGAGCACAGGGCCCAGCCCTGCTGCAGCCACCACCTGGCTCCTGCCACTGTAAGATGCCTGGGAAAGGCCCATCCCTCTTCCTGTCCCATCCCCATCTTGGTCCCCATCTTGGTCCCCGTCCCCTTTCTGTTACTCAGGCACTGCACGGCACCTGCAGCAGAGCATCGTGTTGGGACAGGATGCGGCCCCAGGAGCAGTGCTGCATTACAGGCATGGGGAGGGCACAGTGAGCTGCTGGTATGTCTCCCAGTGCCCCACGGCTGGGCTCACATACTTAAACAGCCCTAGAGGGCCTGGGAGATCACTGAGATCATTAGATTTAACAGAGAACAGAGCTGTATTTCACTCTCTGCTGTCACAGTTGATGAGGTGGATGTTGAGCAGCCTAGGGTGCCACGTCCCGGCCATCAGAGCTCGGTGCCCTGGTGGCAGCCCCGTCCACCCAGCGCAGCCCGCAGCAGGACGCAGGCCTGTGGCGGTTCCCAGCCCCGTGTTTGCACACAGCTGCGTTCCCAGGACTCCTCCTGCGCCGATGTCACGTTTCTCCTGGGAAATGTTTGGGTTAGGCTTTGCTTCGCTCGAAGCTGGGGGGTGTTATTCATAGGCTGCGGCCTCCTGAGACATCCTCAGCCGTCAGCCTGGCCCAGAGGAAAACAAACCCTGGACTGTGGACGTCAGGGCTGAGGCAGCCCGCGTTGTGGTGGGAGCACCTCTGTGCCCGACCCAGCTCTGGGAGGGCTGTGCCACAAACTGCCCCATACCCAGGACCTAGGTAGCACTATGTCCATTTGGCAGCCCAAAATCCCAGGGTCGGGTTGAATGGGCTGACAGCTCCCTGCCATGGGCTTGGTGCTCTGGAGCAGCTGTGCATCCCCGCAGGCAGAGCTCTGGTTGCACTGACAGCTGTGTGCCCTCTGCTCCACAGGCCTGATCTTACTGTTCTACTTCATCTTCTACACGTGCCTGGCGGGGATGTTTGCCTTCTGCATGTATGTGATGCTGCTCACCCTGAGTCCCTACACTCCCACCTACCGGGACCGTGTGTCTCCACCAGGTACAGCCCCAGTGCCCCGCTGCCACATGGGGCAAGTGTGATGGAGGGGCTGGGGAGGCAGGAATAAACAGTATTTCATTTGCTGTCAATTTATACCTCAGATCTTCAAAGTGCCAGTCAAGAGTAACTTTATGTAGTATTATTTGAAGGAGTGAATATGCGGTAATGTTCTAAACCTCCTTTCCCCATGGCAGAAGCAGCATTTTCCCTGGGTTCTCATGTTGGTGGGAAGCATGCAAGACCTAGCCTTGCTCTGGCTGGGAGCATAGGGGGCCCTTGGCTGCCCTGTGCTGTGAGTGGTGGTGGAGGAGGAGGAAGATGGCTGTCTGGGAGCTGGGGCCTGACCTAACCACAGTGCACCTGGTCCTGCACTGCCCAGGCCCATGGCTGGCCTTGCCCCACTCTAACAACACCTGTCTCACTCCCAGGAGTAATGATCAGACCGTACCTGAACGGCTTTACTATTGCCTTCAACGTCTCCAAGCCCAGCACGTGGCAGCCGTATGTGGACAGCATGCACCAGTTCCTAGCAGGTGGGCAGGGGGCTGCAGTGAGGGCAAGCTTCATGCAGTGCAGGGCTGTGTGGCATAGCACACAGGATGCAGCGTGGGGCCAGGGCTGAGCTAACATGTGGGGATGGGGTGATGATGAGCCAACTCTGGGGCTGGGCAGGGTAACAGCCGCCCCAGCCCCAGCACAGAGGGATCCTCACAGGGAGATCAGCTGTGGGTGTCTCACAGCTCCTGCCTGGATGGGAGGCTTTGGGAGCCTTGGGAGCCGCAGCTGGGAAACCATCCTATTCCATGCCTATTCCTGGGTGTGATCCTTGGCATCTGGATACACTCAGAACATGTGTCTGAGCAGGTCTTAACGAGTCTCTTGCTCCCCACCAGCTTACGATGACAAAGTTCAAGAGGAGAAGAACATTGAGTGTGTCCCAGGACAGTACTTCATCCAAGGGGGCAACGACAGTGAGGAGAAGAAGGCCTGCCAGTTCAAGCGCTCACTGCTGCAGAACTGCTCAGGGATTGAGGATCCGACGTTTGGCTTCTCTAAGGGACAGCCCTGCATCCTGCTGAAGATGAACCGGGTACAGAAATTCTGGTTGTCCTTGTTCCTCCCTTCAGTGTACCCCAGCAGACAGGCTAAAAACAGCGCAGAGCCCAAAACTCGGCCTCTTGCCAGGTCCATGGAAAAGGGAATGAGAAATCCAAACCTGCTTGTACCTGCCAGAAAGTATTACAGTGAAGCACTACAAAACTGGGTGGGTTTGATTTGATGAAGGGCTGGGAGCTCTCAGGATGTGTGCCACACTCCTCTCAGGGAGGAACCGAGCTTTAATGCTGCACCCCAAGCTGTATTTTTATAATGGGTATTTTTACAGAACCAAATTCATTTGCAGTTTTCTAATGCCAGAACAGCTCAGTGTGTACTGCTGGCAAAACAAACACAAAGGGGAGCAAGCTGTGCACAGGGAGGTGGCTGTATCCCAGGAGGGATGCTCCCAACACACTGCTCTGCCCCTCCAGCCAGGCACCCACCCAGTGCTCAGGCACAGGCAAGTGGCACAGTGCAGGGCTGTGAGACACTGCACTCCTCCTGAGCATTGTGGCCAGCAAGAGCAAGAGCCCTCGGAAGGAAGGCAGCGCACACGTGGCACTGCACTACATACAGCTGTGATGTCTTTTTTGTTTCTGCAGATCATAGGCTACCGCCCTGGCGCTGGGGTCCCTGTGAACGTGGACTGCAAAATGCAGGTACTGCTGTGCCCGTGCCCTTACTTCAGCCGTCTGTGCCCCTCAGACCCCCTCCCATTATCCCACAGTCAGGAATTAGGAACAGCTGCATCCCTCTACAGCCCCCACCCCGAGAGTGCTCTGCAAGCAGCACAGGGGGAAGGAGCAGCTCCCACACAGTGCATCTGGTCCATACCCTTCTTGCAGTAGTGAAATAGCCAGACAGAGAGCAGCAAGCAGCACTCTGCAACCTTTGCCTGTGCCCTCTGAGCACAGGTTTCTCTGCTTGCTACAGCAGGGATGGGGAGCTGCAGGAGACGGGCTAAAGTTCCTTCACTTCCCTGCAAGGGGAGTGCATTTTGTGTCCCACACACTGTGCCTTTGTTTTGTTTCAATCCCAGAAAGGCAATGAGAGCGATCTGAGGTCAGTGGACTTCTACCCTGGAAATGGCACATTTGACCTCATGTATTACCCCTACTACGGCAAGCTCACACACGTAAGTAAGGCCACAGATGCCCCAGCAGCTGTTACCTCTCCTGGGAAAGGAGTGGGCACAGAGGTGTGTTTCTGGCTATTTTGGGCAGGTGCAGGAGGGAGGCTGCAGGCACTGGGATTACAGCACTCTATTTCCATCCCTGGCAAACCAGAGGAAACCCTCAGGGACACCCCTTCCCCCTTCCAGCAGCGGGGATGGTCACATTCAGCTCCCGCAGCACCAGAACAGGCTTTGTTAGGGCCCCAGAGCTCCCAACAGCAGGGTGCTGGGGCAGGGTGTGCTGGGGTGGCGTGGAGGGAAAGTCCCCCAGAACCTTCAGTGGCAGCTGTGCCAAAACCCCTGCAAGGCGGGCAGCTGGCACAGGGCAGTTGAACAGCAGCAGCTGTTCCTGACAGTGACAGCCTGCACTGCTGGGGGTTTTCTTTGGTGCTTGGAGGGATGATGAGCATAGGAAAAAGCACTGAGCTGCCCCACAGCGGTCAAGCACTCAAGGTATTCACCAAACACAACGGAGCCTTGCCTGCTTTTCTGCTCTGAACTGAACGCATCTTTCTCTTTTTCAGGTCAACTACACGTCCCCCCTGGTGGCCATGCACTTCACAGACGTGAAGAGGAATAGTTTGGTCCACATTCAGTGCAAGCTGAACGGGAAAGGGATCATCAATGATGTTAACAGCGACCGCTTCCTGGGCCGGATCATCTTCACACTCAGCATCGGAAAGTAGCCAGTAAACACAAGGCATGAGGTTAAGTCGGTCAGAGGCTTTTCCTTCTTAAAACATAAAGACAGCTTTTTTTTTTTTTTTTTTTTTTTTTTTTTCCTTTTTTCTCCCACTAGGAAAACAGACATGTGGAAATTTTTGTTGAATTATTATTTTTTTTTTAATAGTTAGGAAACAAATGAGATGCAACCGCATCTTTCAGCATCTGATAAATCATGATTGGTAAAAATTAAAAGTTACACTTTGGGCAGAGGATTTGCAAAAGCATTTCAGTTTTTATTAGAAGAACTCTGGTACCTGAACACTGTTCCCATAAGATCTCTTACACATGTGACCTCTGTTTTAATCTTTACAATAGTTTTAGGTGCAATTCTCAGGCAACAGCTAACGAGATGGTGGTTTATCAGTACTATTCCTGTTCAAATACCAAACACCAAACGTTCTGGACGATGCTTGCGATGACAGTTAACAAGATGGCAAACCTCAAAGTGCCACTGGACTGCTGGCAACAGCAGCACCCTGCCTGCAGCTCAGCCCACCCGGCCCATACAGGGTGCTGCAGCCAAGGCTGCTTGGCCCCATCCCCAACTCCTGGGCTGGCAGTGCAGCTGTGCCAGCCCTGAGAGGCCTCAACAAAGGCTTCCTCGGTGTTAACGATGATCACGTTGATTGCTATCTTTGTTCCCTAGGACAGCAAGGCACAGCGGTGACTTCAGCATCTAGGCAAACACTTTGTTTCTACAGGCACTCAGACTCACTTTAGTTTTGATTATTTGGAAAATGAGATCTTTTATTATACTGGCCTTCATATTTAACATACAGAGGGCGTATTTCTCCTCTCAGTTACAATCAGGACAGGACACCTTAGGACCATGCACTTAGGAAAGCACACTTAGTAAAACTACTGACTGAACGAGAGCATTGTGGTATGTTTGCCCTACATCCTCGTCCAGATACTTAATCTGCCATCACTGCTGATCTATATAAGTCTCTAAGAAGCCCTTTTTTGTATTTATTAAAAATAAAGTGACTACTGTCTAATTAACTCTATGGTATCATTCTTAAAACCCGAGCGGGATTTGTGACTTCAGCCCCTTCTCTGCTCACAGGGGACCAACCTTCACAGCTGCAAGTACAGCGAGCAGTGAATCCTGAGCTCCAATAAGCTCTCAGAACCACAGAGCTTGGAAGCTCAGTGCAGAGAAGTCTCATGCTGTGGTATCACAGCCGACCATCCAGCAACAGCTGTTTCTTAAAAAGCATCAAAAACATTAACCAGAGAATAGCTTCTGCTGACAGACACTGCAGTGGTGCTGCTTTTGGCATCAGAAATAAGTTACAGCCATAGGTATCACTGGTAGGTTTGTTAAAGCACTCTTCCTTCTGTTGGATCCCAAAGGGAAACATCCCCCATTGCTTCAGGCCAACCCACAGGGCTGCTGAGGAGCCCTGGGAAATGCACGCCTGCTTATGCTAAAGCAAAACTGCACCACCATCAGAGTTCAGCTTGTTCTCCATACACGTTCTGCACTCACAGGTCCATTCCAACACCTGGAGAATTGTATACATCATTCTTCATGCTACAGCCTTAAAGTGCCGGCTCCGTTTCTGACCTCTACTGAAGTCCAGATCAGTCCTTTCTACACACATATATATGTATAAAATGTTTGTACATCCAGGAAATCGCCACATTTTAGCAAAATAATGCAGCAAGTGATGCTGAAGTGGTGAGAGACAGTTTGGTCTACAACCTGGGCACAGAGCTGCAGCTGGAATGCACTTGCTGCAGCAGAGCAGAGGGGCTCATCCCTGGTAACTCCAGGCAGCTCCAAGAGCCACCTCTGTCTGACCAACACACACCAGTGGGAGCAAAGCAGCACTCAGCCACAGACCACGAGCTTCTCTTTTAGTACAGTTCTGGTATGGAACACAGAACTGGAAAAAAAGAACAGGAAAAGCAGCTTTGCACAAGTCAGGTGCTCTTTTCCTTTACAAGTCACTTTCTTTACTGTAGAGTTTCTGCTTCACGCTCACCATTTCTCATACCAGAGATCTTGTGCTCTTACCCTGTTCAAAATTTTGTTTGGGAGAGTAATAATTAGGAGGCTAAAGCCAGATTAATCCTATAAATAAATTCCTAGACTGCAGCTTTTCAGCGATCCCTTTTGCCAGTGAAACTGCAAGGATCTCGGCACAACGCGCTCCTCATCCTCAGAACATCCAAGCCTCACGCTGGGGACCGGTGCTGCCTGCTCTTCTCACAAGTCCCTTTTAGCACAGACCAGAGCTCAGGCAACCTGCTGCCAGTGAGGTTCCACCCTCCCATCCTCATTCCACAATTGAATTCAGAATGAAAAGGAGAAGACGGCCAAAGAAAGCAACACAAAATGTGAGCTTCAGTGGACCGCTGGCTTTCCTGAGCAGTGAGAACTCTCCAGGACTGAGTCTCATCTTACAGGGGAGTTACAGGCATGCTAGTGCAAAGCAATTGCAAACACACTAGCAGTCAGCCTCTCCATGCTGATCTTTAACACATGAATTTACTAGAAGAGTAAACGTTCTCCTCATAGTAGGTTGATTTATTAGTGAGGTACTCTCTTTACATTCAGAAGGAGGGAATTCAGACCGGTTCACAGGAACAAGCTGCTAAACGATGAAAGAAGACAAACAGCCACAAGCCAGGTTCCAGACAGAAGCACCATGAGCTTTGTTTTCATTTTCCCACACCAGTGCAGCATTTATCATGTGGTTTTTATCAATATCTGATAGCTGTACACAGCTAGAAATTTTCTCATATAAAAGGACTGAACAACAAAAGGAAGGTCTCAGTGTCATCTGTAGTCAATCACATCTCTCAAGTGGACACACGTAACCCCGCTCACTTCCATGGTCCTCAGAACACTTTCTCCAAAAACCACACAGTAGCTTCAAGTAAATTTCCAATTCATCTCATGCTGTATTATTTTGTTGTGATGTGTTTTTTAATTTTTAATAAAAAAACCTAAGAATGTTTTGTTTGTTTTTAAAGGAGGAGAAGAGCACAGGGGCGGCAGCAGAGAAATAATTAAGAAATTATACAGACTGATAGCCAGTACGACTTTTTCTTCTTCCGATGATGTAAGATATAAAGACAAGAATGATAAGGAAGCCAAGTGCCATGCCAACTGCGATTGGAATAAGAAAGTTGAGGTCAGAATCAGCAAAGCATTCTTCAGCTGCAGAAAGAACAAAAAAAAACAGAAACAAAAAACAAAAAGGGAAGTGAGAACAAATTAGTAAAGGAAACCGAGCATCAGAAACCAAGTAAAGCAAGGAGTAAAGACACAACATTTCTGAGAACATCGTATTACATATATAATACATTTGAAGTAAAATCAGTATTGAGCAGATTCTTTAAACACATACTACACGTCATTTGCACTGGCAAAACTCTTCTTGCAACTTCTGCACTACCTTTCATCTTGCTTTGCAGCACTCACAGATGCATGAGGGATGTATGGACAAGGCAGAGGGCTGAGCACGTTGGCCACTCACAACTCAGTTAACAGCAATAAAGTGACATAAAACACGGGCTGGTACAGCACTGCCTTTCCAAGAGATTCCCCAAACCCCCCAGCCACCACCATTTCTCAAGGCTTCGGATATGCAGACGGCTAATAGGAATCAAACCAAGTCCTGAGGAATCCAAAGGACAGCCCAGGGACACGTAATGAAAGCATGGAATGGAAAACACCAAGGGACAATCTTTGTGGGTGGGTAAGTTTATTTATTTTCCACACAAATACAAGAAAGGTGTTATCGATGTCAGCAGAGCAACGCGGGCCGGAATGAAACCAACAGAAGAGAACAAAGAGGAGACAGCTGCAATGCTACAGTGCTTTCAATACACCAGTTGGAAAGGATGCCATGAACTCCTGAGTGACGCAAACACTGAGAGCAACTTTTAGTGACCAACAGTGGGAACTCATTCCAAGCTCCACGGAGCACCGTGAGCAGGCACAGAAGCAGGGCTTAGCGCTGTGCAGCCATTTCAAGACAGAGCAGAGCTCTGCGTGCACGGTGCCAAGAGGAAATGCTCCATAAGGTGAGACACCGTGTCAGCACACTGCTCCAGCACTGCAAGGGTGGCAAGGATGCTTGGCTTTCTGCTTCTGCAGCAGATTTTCTGTTTGGTTTTTTTTTTTTTGCTTGAGTTTATATTAGAGCAGAGTAAGCATCACACTTTGCCCAAAGTTTTTGGCTGTTAAGTGAGTATTTAAGCTATCTGAGCATCTGAATCAGCCTTGGTGATGGGAAGTTTGCAGTCCAGCACAGCAACTTTCCAAGAAAGGCTGTGTAAGGCCTTTTGTTTGGAGGTAGGTAAGCAAGACACACGGAAACTCAGCACCTAAGAACACTGAGCTGGGCAAAGCTGAAGGCACCTACTGCCAAGCTGAGCAATGCTCCAAAGTGGGGAAAAAGGCACAGAATGTGTAACTTCCACCACGAGCTAAGTGAAGTCATTCCGACTGCTGAAAACAGTACTGAAGTACCTCGAAAGAGAGGCTTCAATTGTGCTGTGTTCAGACACCGTGGATCACTGGAGATCAACACACGCAGTTTAATTACTACATGCTGGATAATGGGTGTTACTACAAGAGAATTTGTTGGGGATGAAAGGTACCCAGCAGACAGCAAAGAAATTCCCTTTTTCTCTTCTTAAAAGGAAATCAATTGCTTTAACACATATTACAGTACAGCACTGTTGCAGGACACTAACTGGCGGTACAAAAAGGGTTTAATGTTTGATACCAGGAACATCCCATCTTTCAGCTCTCATAAGTTTGCCACTGCTGTTGGCTCACATGTATCCACGTTTTACCACAGCACAAGCATTAGAAGCTTCAGAGAAGCATTTGCAGAGACACACCTGGACAACTGCACATCACCATGAGCAGACTCCATGTTCAGGCCGTATGAATGGGGCTGTTTTAGCCACTTCACTGAACAGACATTCAAAATAATCAGAAAGTTTGGCTACCAAGATTTTTGGGCATGATATGAAAAGTCATCTTCCCTCTTAATTACAATCACCAGAAGCAACTAATAGCCTTCCCCCCCCCCCCAATTGGTTTAAGGTATTCCATAAAGAGAACTACAGTAAGATTTTATTTTTTAAAAGGAGGCATTCATTCACGGGCTGAAAAAATCCATGAGAACTACTGCCATGGCATCTTTAAGCTAAAAGACCAGAAATCTTGGTATCTTAGAGCACAGTTACAATATTTAGTAAACTGTATGTAAGGCACAGTCAGTAACAATCGAAACAAACCGCAGTGTATGGCAGATGATCTGCTTTAATGCTGCACATCCACAAGCACACATCAAACATCGCCTTTGCGGTCCAGAGCAACACCACGTTTATTCATACAATGCCACTGCATGCCTTTACGATTCTGAGATCTGATGTGTAACATTTTAGAGAAAAAGCACTCAGTTCATCAGCTGATGACGAACCAGGATACGCTCTGTGCTATTTGTAAAGGAAAAAATAGGAACCACAGCAATGAATTCCATCAGTCCTTGGCCATGCGCTGGCTTAGTGGTCTGACTGGGCAGAGCTGCTGCTCCGAGTCTTTTGAGTTCAGATTTAGTAATTTACTTCAAGCAAGTTAAAAACTTTCCCCTTTTAAAACTGCTCATATCCAGTATTATGGTGTTTCTTGTGGCCCAAAAAGTAAGCCATAATTACTAGGACAACTAATCCTCCCAAAGCTGCTCCTACTGCTATAGGCACAATGAAGTAGTCCACCTCTGGGCTGCAGTCTTCAGCTAAACAGAAAAAGGGCAAGTTTGAAAAAGAAATGCATTTTAATATGCTTAATACCAAGATCATGCTCCACTCATTTAGAACAGTTATCCTCGCCCCACCAGGACATTAAGACACTCATCTTTCCCTTGTCCTCCTCCCCCTCCCCAAAGCACAGCAGCAACAGCCCCCCTTCCGGAGCATCATGCTAACAGACTGCCAATTCTATCACCTCCCTTGCTGGTATCTGTGTATTACTGCACATTTACTGCTATTGCATATCTCTAGTACACCACGATGTGCAGGCTTCCCTTGTGTAGGTACTAAAAACCTAGATTTTAAAGTTACAAGTCCTCATGCTTATTGTAGGACAACAGTAACTTCAGCTCTTCTGCTTCTTTCAAGTTTAGTCATAGACTCATCCAGCCTGGCATGCACCAACGAGCTGATGGCAGCTTGATACCTGCAGTCCCACTGGATTTACACGTCTTAAGAATGCAAGCTGTTATGATTTTTGTTGAAATATCTATTATCCTTCATATTTAAAAGCTTCAGCTGACCTCAGCTTACATTTCAGAAAGACAATAATTTTTTCTTTGGCTAGCAAACAAGAAGGTAGGTATAATTTAATGATGCTATATGCAGACTAGAATGGAGCAGGGAGGGTACAGCAATAGATGGCACCTGTTCCTCCTGTCTCACCACCACAGAGTTCAAAATACAGATAATGGTAAAGGGAAGACCAATGTCTCTTGCTGCAGAAAAAAACAAAGCACTGTGTAGTACTGCTACCAGAAGAACTGGCAGCACAGCCAGGATCACACTGCTTCTCCCTTGGAGGATGAAGCTGCTAGCCAGCTCCCAGAAGGCCCCAGTGCTTCCCTACTTTCACTAAATGCAGGGATTTATTTCCCAGGATGACTGCAAAAAGAAAAGCCAAACTTTTCACAGCTGTACATCAGCTTAAGAGGGCTAGCAAAAATCACATCAGAAAGGTATCTTGTCTGGAAGGAGCTGCAATTGCCAAAATAGTTTACAAGCAAATTTCTAATGATGAACCAGGCTTGCAGAGTTTCAATTAGTTCTCAAGTTGTCTTCTGTTAGATGATTGCACCCAAGCACACTTCAGAACGTGCTGGAAAGCAAAACATTAAGACACAGGCAACCAAGGACTCTGTGAGGAGTGCCTTCACAAGTTACACAACAGAAGCTCAGATATAGACTGATTGAAGTTGGCCTTACTCGTTTATTTTCTTATAGAAAAGATAATACAAGATGTCTGCTTTCCAATCGGTTAAAAAGTATGAACAAGTTTCCTTAAGAAACAGAACAATCTTTATTATTTAGAGCACAGGTTGAGCAGGTTGACAATTCCCTATGGAGCAACGCAGACAGGAAATCTGGTGGTTTTATAACAGGCAGTCAGGTGAAACTGAGATGTTTTAGAACCAGGTAACTGCACAGCGGCGTAGGAGGACTTTCATCTCGGCGCCAACACACTTGCAGATGAAGATCAGCTTCCAGGTTTTTGCAAGGAGGCATTTAGCTTTGTTGAATTTTTAGTGCAAAGCACTCCCCTCTTCTACTTCGTCACTTAAAACCAAACACAGCTCGAAAGCTCACGCGCTCAGATGAGGACAGGGTGGTGACCACTCCTCAACACAAGCGTACATTTATCTGGTGATGCTGAATATCAGTCAGTAAAATGCTAAAAAAAATCTACATGAACTTCATATTAATATATCCTTAAATGCAGAAAATAATTAGAGCCACTAGTTGACATTTTTTTAATTAAAAAGTCTTGAAGTCTGTTTTGAGATTAAACTTATAGTCATTCCCCACTTTCATTAAAATGATTTTCAGTAACTGATGCAAAATCCAAGCTGTAGGCTACAAGCTATAGCAAGCTTTATCCACTCATTCTTGCTTCCCTAGCTAGTGGTAAGATGAAAACTTTCACCCAAAAAATGTTACTAAAAGAAGTGGTTTGTATACAAACATGCCACAGACATCTCAATAACCCTAGAAAACACTAATAAAACTCAAAACCAGCTTTGTTGCAGGCTAAACTCATTCTAAAGAAGACAACTATGATTGTTAAATGACCAGCTTAAGCAGCTTGTGTTATGACATAAGTAAAAAGTCACACATGGTTTGGAAAAGTTTTCTTTTTTTTTTTCTTCCATGCAATGAAAACTGTTACAGCACAAAGAGGACAGAAAAAGGTTGTGCAGCAAGGGTTATTCTCTACAGAGCTGCAGCTTAAGGACAGTCCATCTGCACTGTATATTTAAGCTAGTCAGCCTTTCCACACAGCAGGAAAAATAGGCGCAGTGGGTCCATCTCAGACTTGTTTGGCTTTTGCATCCTTAACATTAATAAAAGCTACACAGCACACAGTCAAACATAAAGCACATTAAACACTGAGAATGTCAAGGGCAGACATATGTTATAATGTGGATTTCAATTAGCAGAGAACCATTCCAGATGAAGACTTAAAGACAGCTCAAGTTGCAGCAACAGATACTGGCTCATTGAACGAAAGCATCCTTGAAGTTACAATGGTCATTCAAAGCAATAAGATAAGATAGACCAGCTCTGTGCAAAGTATAAAGTTAAGTGCACTTTGAAGTTCTGGACTATTTAGAACGGTTATTCCCTTTAAATTGATGCCAGTAAAAAACCTGCATGAATTTAGCAGAATTCTGCCTCAGTTGAGTATTTTGGGGGAATGCCACGATGAAGAATTCATGCCTAACAATTCATTAAAAGAAAAAAAAAGGAAAAAAACAAACCACTTTTTTTGAAAAGCATTTGGAAACCTGGCAGGGATGGGTTACCGACCTGTACAGCCACGGTGTGGGGATGGCTCCAAAACCACTGGGGCAGGAGTAAACTACTCAAACTCCATCAAAGCTAAGTAAGTTACTGCTGCCACTCGAAAAAAATCACTCAGTCACCAGCCTGAAGTTCAACTATGAAAAACCAAGCTGTTCCTGGGCATCATACAAACCGTGGTAGTACTACATGAGTCAACATGGTGACTAATGCTGCCAGCTTAACCCACAAATATGACAACTAAGGAATGCAGAGAGAGAAGCAAGTACAAATCCCATGCAATTCTGGGATTTGCCCAGTGCACATCAGTTTGGAACGTGCTCCATTTCAGGCTACAATTTATGAAAAAAAAAAAAAAAAAAAAAAGATAAATCCTAAACATTTTCAAGGTTTTGTTCAAAATAAAATCCTTGGCCTGGTCATTTATGCAATAGTGATATCTGCCATCTTCAGAACAGGTGTGAGACTCACGTCATCTTCTTGGAGCTGGAAAACTAAAAACGTAGTTGTGCTTCATCTGAGATAAACATTCTCCCTCTGCTTCTCAACTCCAACTAGCTGTGGCCAGTATTCAGTCTAAGTTTTGGGGCTTTTTTGGACTTCGGAACTTGCACTTGCTTCGTTAAGGGTGAAATCAGAGCAGTGATTACATTTTGATTCACAAAGTTTGATATCCAGCATAGCTTTTCCTTCTGCCAATTATGTAAGCAATCACTATAATGACAATCAAGCCAGCAAGTGCAGCACCAACTACAATTGGAACTAGAATGGTGTCATCATCCAGCGAACACTCCTGGGCTGTAGATAAGAAAAAGGTTGCAACAAGGAATAAATAAGGACAGAATACTTGCCAAGCGTGGTATAAAAACCTACTTTCCTTAACACGAAGATGAACAAAATCAAGTATTTGTACAGGTTTACACTAAGAAAGAACAAACTGCAGAGTTCTCATGGGTATTTCTAGCATATGTTAAACATTATAATCATTCTGTACATTTAACAATCTAACAAGGTAAAGGTGCTGTCCTGGTGTGGGAGCATTCATGGGCACAAAATCTGTCCAGGACAAGGGAGCAGCTATTCTTCTGCTGCTAAGACAGGACAAGGCTTATCTACTTCATGCTTAAGGCAAGCCTGGTACATTTCCTAATTAAAAATAAAGTAGCCTGGATTCGGTATTGAGAACACAGCAAGAACTGAGCCATGTTACAGTGAGATGAAACCCTTAACTGTGAGGAGGAGGAGCGCTAGCTGCAAATAGAAACACAGGGAAAAACGGCCATCTAACTCCTCAGAGCATATGATGATAAAGATCAGTCACCCTGCACACAATCTGAGGAGTCAATTTACCACTCCCCAGGAAAAAAACAAGCTTGAAAATCCATGCCCAGACTGTCTACAGATTAACCTGCAAGTCATGAAACACAAGGACCAAGAGATGCTAAAGATTAACAAAGTTCATTCAAATCTTTCCAGTTTTCCCCAGACACAACCAGGATAATGAAGCAAACACCTTAGAACGTTTGTTTGGTCCTGCATATATTGTAAGAGTGCTTCCAGAAGAAGCTGTTAGTTCTTTTTTCCACAGCATTGCTATTCCTTAGGAACGTTCACATCGTTTTTAGGTCTGAAGAATTGCCAAAAGTTGTTGAAGTTCACTTTTATACAAGTTCTTTCCCATTGTCTTATACATTCAAGCTACAAAAATCCATATGATAAGATATAAGGCAGTGCTAAGACCCTCTTCAGCTCCTCTAGCTCCCTCAAGAGGAGAAATGCTTAATAGACCTGTTTTGTTTTGCTTTTTTTTTTAAACATATTGAGAATAAAGCTGACAACCTTCCTTGAACGTAGGCCTCAGAAGTTTAATTTCATGCATACAAAAATACACTGGGGCAAAAGCTTCAACAAAATAAAATAACAAAAGTGCTTATGGGCAGCTCTGGTACTTTTTAGCAAGTAAGAATTTTACAAGCACATACAAGAATTAGTACAAAAATAAAATAACTTACCTATTGAGAATTTATTTTCTTTCACAAGGAATGGTTGAACCCATAGGTTAAAAGTATGCACTTGAAGATCTTCATTAATCTCAAGAGTTTGCTCCTTACGGCACATGTAAGAATTACCAAGGGAAGCATCCCACTTGCTGAAGTTGTTGTTATCTGCACTTAAAATGACTAAACAAAGGAAAGGAAAAAAAAAAAAAGGAAATTTCCATGCCTACTTTAAATACAGGAAAGATGCTAATACATTCATAGGACTGAGGAGCTTAATCTGGATGGACCAGCTTTTCAGGTTTGGCTACTCTAAAACACAAAACAGTCTTGAGTTTGATTGATCTGCTTCATTTCACTGCCTGGCTTCTTTTGCATATTATAATACTTAGCAGTAGCCTATCCTCCATACCAATATGACAGCAGGCTTTTCTCATCCCTTCACTCATGCCTACACAGATGCAGTGCAGGCACTTTAGTGCTCTTTTAATTGCAGTAGCTGTGACAATTTAAAAATATGTTTCTGATTTGGAAGAAAAATGTATGCCTGAGTTCTTGAAGGACTGGACTCCTCTCCAGTACTGAGCAGAAGAGACAGGAAAATACTGTATCATTTTTCAAGCATAGAAACAGCTTGCTTAGGAAAAACAAAAAGCTTCAATTGACTTTGTACCTCAGAATTTTATGTTACTGAGGACTGTAATGTAAGGAAAGCCCTCACAATTTATGTTTATCAAGAAGAGGCTTCATTCACATTAGTCTCAGCACAACCCTGCACTGTTGTTTCAAACGACCCCTTGCAATCATTTGTGCTTGTCACTCTTGTTCATATCAGCTAAAAGACTTACATGTAGGAAGTAACAGTAAGCATGAACAGTATTTTGATCAGAAGCACAAGATGAGATGTAGAAATTGAAGTTTACATTCACTTCACAGGCAGGCATTACTTACCAGAACCATTCTGATGGTTGAGTAGTGTAACGTTCACCTCTTTCAGATAAAATTTTTGTACACTTGCACTTGCATTCTGTTTAACAAGCAAGAACCAACTGTCAGCGTGTCATTCTGCATTTTCAATTTTAGTAACACATTTCCAAAGTTTAGTGCATTTACCACAGTCCTACACTTCCCAGAACTTCATCCCAAACACCTTTTTGCCCCAGTCAGTCTCACTTCCTTTATGAAAACAGCCTATCAGCAGCGAGCTGCAGGATTTTACCACGAATGCTCATCACACAATGCTGTTAAAGCAGAAACTTAAAGAAGTTACTTACAACAACGAACATGAAGTCAATTAATGTCCTATTTCCATCATTCAATTTCAGAGTAGCTGATGTGTTACCACATGTCCCATCTGCACGAGTTGATTTCGGATCGATGTTGATCAGGAGAGGCTGAAATACACACACACCACGTCAAAGGAGCTCAGCTAACTTGCATCTATCATGAATCTACTATTTCAATTAGCAGCAGTCTTAAGCTGGAAGAGCATGTAATAAAGAAGACAGCACAAGCACCAAGTCTAGCTACTACCTAAGCAAAGCTGCTTGAGTTACTTTACATGTTGGTAATGCTGAGACAAACCACCCTGTGAAGTTTCACTTCCACTTAATAAAGATACATACATAAAAAGAAAGGCCAGGGCATTTTTCCTTTACACACCTAAAGGAAAGCTTAGCTGCTTAGCTTTGGCTCCCTCTGTGGGAAAAGACAGCAGCTGCAGGTCCCAAGACCCTAAGAAAATTCCAGTCCTTTAAGGATCTTCCATTTATTCCTAGTAACCAGTTAGGTTTGATCAAGGTGAGGGTTTGCAGCTAACTAGGTGTCAGAATTACCCCTGGGTCAGAGAGGTTCTAGTACACTTGGAAGCAGTTCTGGACAGCCAGCAGTGCCCAAGCAAACACTCTGCACTCACATTTCACACACACAAAAACAACCACAGCAACCTTTCTACTCTTCTTAACACGGCCAAGAGACAGGCGCTGCACCTACGTCAGGGCAATCTAAAACACCAGTACAGACAAATTTTAAATGAGCCAGTAATGCACAACTGCAGCCCAGAAGGCCAAGTATATCCTGTGTTGCATCAAAAGTGCAGCCAGCAGGGCAAGGGAGGTGATTCTTTCCCCCTGCAGTACTCTTGTGAGACTCTACCTGGAGTACTGCACTGCACCTCGGGGTCCTCCAGCACAATGAGGACACGACCTGTTGGATTGAATCCGGAGGGCTATGAAAACAATCACAGGACTGGAGATACTGAGACGGGCTCAGCTATCTGGGGTTGTTTAGCCTAAAGAAGGACTGAAACCTTACTGCAGCCTTCCAATACTTAAAGGAAGCCCACAAGAAAGATGGGAAAAGACTTCTGACCAAGTTGCGTAGCAATAAGACAAACGGTAGCTGGTTTAAACTAAAAGAGAGTACTTCATTCAGATTATATACAAAGAAATTCTTTACTATGAAGGTGGTGAGGCACAGAGACAGGTTGCCCAGAGAAACTGAATGCACCATCCCTGAAGGCATTCAAGGCCAGTCTGGCTGGGGCCCTGGGCAGCCAGATCTGGTGGAGCTGTCCCTGTCCATGGCAGGGGAGAGTTGGAACTGGATGAGCTTTAAGGTACTTTTCAACCCAAACCATTCTATGATTCTATTCCAAAATTTGAAAAGCATAAGAGAGGCACCTTGTCTTGGGAAACATTCAGCTGCAGCCCCACAGTAGCCAGAAGACAAGTTTTATTTCCAGTTTTAAGAGAATAGTTTCCTGTGACTGGATTCCCAGCAGGTTTGGGAGCGGAGGTTGGAGCAGGTGAAATGGTGGTAGATGCAGTAGTTACATTGGCAGCAGTAGGCAGAACAGTAGGCGCAGCAGTAGGTGTATCAGCACGACACCTAGACTCTGAAAAGAAGGTTTAACCACCATTTCAGTGATGAAGTTTTTATTAAGGCTTATGGCTGAGAAGTCAGTTTAATACAGACACCCATTTCTAAGTTGAAATCTAAGCTCAACGGGCATCTGCTCATCACCAAGTGCAGAGTCTCCAGCTCAGCACTGTGGCACAGTGCTCCAAGCAATTAACAGCTGCAATTTATTCTGAGAAATTCTACGTTACTCACCGTTTTAAACCCACGTACCACAAGCAATGCTACTTCTCTAATACACTAAAGCAAAACACATCCACAAAAGTAAACGTTAATGCTTACAAAACTGCTTTTGCAATTTAAGTAAACAATGTCCTGTATGTAGCAGGATGCTGTGCTGGTCTCCTCTGCCTAGCAGAACTATGAGACAAGCTATCACAGGCTTTGTATTATTTAAATGAAAGAGCAGTGAGTTTTCCACTGGAAACAGAAGGCAGTTGAAAAACCTCCATGCTCAAATGATCTAGTTTGCAGCAACACTTCTGGAGTGTCTGGGATGCCTAAGAACCTCAAGTGCACTCTTTATTAGAATACTGCTGGGAAATTTACTGCACAACTGGATGTGCTCTATTGATATCTTTTTTTTTTTTCTTTTTTTTTTTCTCCAGGAACAAGAAAAGACATGGTTGAAGATGCTACATACACACACACATATATGTATTGTTTGACATGGCACATTTTAGAACTGTTGGATTTTTTTTTAATTACTGGATTCCACCCCTGCACTAGGACACCATAAAAAAAAGCCCATTTACAATTGGAAACGCTCACCTTTTTTACCAATTGTGCCATTCTGAACAAAAGGCTGCATAGTAACATTCCAGAAAATCTGTGTTACGTTTTCTGCTTCAAAAGAGGTAGTATGATGACACACAAAGACATTATTCAGTTGAATTGGATGCATAGCATCCTTTACAGCAATTGTAACTGGTCCTACAAATAAAAACAAATATTTTAATGTCTCGTTTACCACAGGAACATTTACAGGTAGTGTTACGTTTTCTGTAATTCAGAAGACAAAGAAATAACAGGAATTAAGTCTAACGGTCCTAGCCTCTCTTCAATGTTTAACCCATGTGTTCTGACCTGACGTGACACAGAGAAGTCTTCAGAAAGGAGAACACTAAGTCTTTGTTCAAGAAAAAACCCACATTGATAGAACTAAGCATACACAGAAACCCTAACACTTTTTGTTTTCCTTCACAGAAGGTGAACAAACAGAAATCAGTCTTATATTTGCCTCTTATGTGCTAGCAGCACCCCCCCATTAACCTGTTCAAATGGTTAACCTCCCCTTTCTGTTCCACCTAAGGGCACTAGTCAAGCTAACTTAAGGCACTAGTTAACCTAACTAGTCTGCACTCTTCTCCAGTACACAGGTCTAGGAGCAGCATTCTGCACTGAAGTCATCAGATACACTCTCAGTACTTCAAACTTCGGAAAAGCCGAGCGAGGTGAGGGACAAGAGATAACGCTACCTTGTCTTCTGGCATCAGGAAAGACAGCAGTATCATTGGTGTTGTAGGTAAATGTGATGAACTCAGCCCAGTAAGTTTCGTTGCTTTTTGTGAAGTTAACACTCCAAGAGTGACCATCTCCAAACTGCACTGCCAGGAGCGCAGCTTCTGTGTCACTGCCACAGGTGCTTCCATTGTGTGTCACAGCGGATGTCAAATCCAAGCTTGCATTTTTCTAAAAGAAAGAAGTTTGCACTATTTTCAGATTACCATTCTTCCCCATGGCAGCCTTAGAAACCTGCTAGAGTTAGATGGAACCTTGCACAAGACCAGTAAGATTATTTTAGCCTTTTCCACCATTCTGTAGAATAACCTGCCTGACACCGGGCTCACAAGGGAGCCACATCAGGTCTGAGAACAAAATTACATGTTTAACTTGGCTGATAAACTCCACTACACCAAAGCACAACTAACATTCACCATTTAGCCTCAGAATGCTGCTACATTGATAAATAAAACCCACCACCTTAGAACAGCATGCCTTTTAGGTGCAGTAGGATACTCGTATTATTAACTGAGAACTTATGCTTTGCCTTAAAACTGATGTTAGGAACACTCTTAATAATTGCCTCTATCAAGAAAACCAATAAACTAAATACAAAATGTATCAAATTGCTTTATCCCAGACTAAACGCAGTTCTCAGCAAAAGTTAGCTCCAAATACTTACATAATCACTACTGTTTGTCTCATATTTTATCAAGAATTTCATCATCCATTGTGCGTACAAGCATGTAACATTAGAGGCATCCTTTACATCTACTTCCACCGCATAGGACTGGAAAAAGCCTGTAAGATACAATTATTAGCTATTAAGACAAAGACTTTACACTCATTACAAAGTAGTACATTATTTCAGACTGGATTCTATTTGTCAGACACCAAACTGATAGCCAGATACCTAACAAATGTTAAAACTAGGAGGTTAACATGAAGTTATCAGTGCTAAATACTGAGAGGATCATTTATAGCCTTCTTGCCTGACCAAGGCCAACAAATTAAATGAGCATTAGCTTTCTGCTGACTGAAACTGAGTAAACCAAACTGCATGAACACGGCATTCAGAACAATGTCGTGCTTGTCGACCAGAGTCTCCATGTTGTTCCATCAACGGCACGACTCCAGCTGACCTCTAAGAAAGATCAGTGCGCTTTCACTGCGTTTCTACAATCCCTGGCTCAAAGGACATGGGTGTTAAATTTCATGCAAGGCTTTAGAGAACTTGTCACAGTTGGATTTTTAACCCAGCCTGACTCCCAGCACAGAGACTTCCCCAAAGCTGGTTCTCATTTGGTTTTGCTCAGCATTCCCAGTTTGCTGCAGTTCTCTAAAACAGACAGGACTGAAATACGAGAAGAATCATTCCTGACTAACATAAGGTTGATGTTTGTCAGGCTCATTTCCTTAAAGTGATGGGAACTGTGATTGCACAGTTCTCTTCAATAGCCATTCAAGCCTTCCACCCCTCAACACACAGAATTCACACTCTGCATCACACTTTACCTTGACATTAAGGACTTCTTCCCTACCCAATACAGTTCCCTTCTACCAGCAACACAAAGCTCAGCACACAAGACAGTTGGCTGTACCAGCATTCAAGTGCAGCCTGCATCGTTTACGCTGTTTGGAGCACCTGCTGTAAGAAGCATCCAAGGCAGAGCCGGGAGAAACTTGACTGCGTTGACTATGAAGCAATTGTACTCAATACCACACATTAATTTATCAGTGCTAGAACAAATCCTAATGTAACTATTGTGTGGTAAGAACACTTCAGACTACGGACAAGGCAGTCAATGAGGGTTTTCACGTGTTTTATTCTAAACTTGAAGCAGTAAACCTCAAGGAGCTCTAGCTTCAACAATGCTAGCAAATACATCACCCCACCTGACCAAGCATAATACCTAATAATGTCACTTAAGCATCACATTCAGTAACCCGGGCCATACTCTGTTTACATGAGGCTCATAAACCTGCACCCTGTCCCCAGCAGCTCAGGGAATGACTTATTTAATAAGCTCTGAGTCTGGCGGTAACATCTGTACTTTTGTTCCTGATCCTCAGTAAGCAGGGTAACAGATGCAAGCAGCACATCTCATGCCCAGGCAAGGCACCTGCACATTGTTAAAGCAACGGTGCAGCGTGGCTCTCTGAAGGGTTACTGTTTGCACGCAGATCTATGGTGCAACCAAGAGATAACAGCTCTGCAATCTGCCACCACACAGCACCGGAACTCGCTGCCAAGAGTCAGTTTGGAGTTCCAGCAACGCTAAAAACTCTTTCCCTTCTGACTCAAGGAGGGATTTAACACTGCACCTATGTACCAGCCCTTCTCAGTTCAGAAAGAACGTGAGAAATCTAAAGTTTTGAGCAACCACTGCAACCCAGCCAGGCCAGCCGTGGTGCCTGCATACAAACACACCTGCAGGTCACGTCGCCTGGCACGCCGAGTGACTCCACTGAGGCACAAAAGGAGCATAAACCAAAGAGGATTTTGATATTAATGCCTCAGTAATTTGCTTTGTAATGCTGTGATTTTTATTTGTTTAACTTTTCAGTGCTGTTTTACATAAGCGAGGCTCTTCCACCTTCCTGAGGAAAAAGGGTAAAGGGGTGTGAAATTCCGTATTTGCTGGGAGTTAGTGGGGCACAGAAGGGAGATATCTTACTGACTGGGACTGAAAGCACCCTCAGAACGATGCGGAATCAGAAGCAGTGGGTTAAATAGTACACAGACTGTTCTCTTTACAGAGAAAACAGCTTGAAAATAACTTCTCCAAAGGGGATATTTCAATATAGGTGCTATTAGACACAACAGCAAAGAGAAATGCCACACCAAGCAGGTTCATAGGGCAGACCAGGCACACCCTGACCTACTTAGCTACACTGACAGCAAGTAACCACAACTGTAAAAGCAGATATCGGTGCGTTTTGTCCCCAGTAGGAAATGACTTAAGAAAACACACGTTCCCCACACTGGGCAGCACTTGGTCTACTCTAAATAACCCAAAACACACGCAGGCGAAGGTGACAAAGACTGAGCGCAGCCGGCACGGAGCACAGCGCGGCAACGGCTTGTTGAACCGCCACATTTATCGCACGGAGATGGAAAAGCAGAGGCCCGAAGCCCCGCCGCACGGAGCAGCGCCCAGCCCAGCGCTTGCGTAACAGCGCCAGCGGCAGGGAAGCCGGCGGTCACACGGCAGGTTATTGGCACAAAGCAGCCCGGCTTTTCGCAACGCCCGCTCGGCGATACGCTTCTTGGGGACGCGCGGGCAGGACATAAAGGGCTGGTTTTGCTTTTGTCTCGCCCTGCCATCGCCGCTTTCACAGAGGCGGAAGGCCGGGGGAAGTTGCCCGAGTCGGCGGTTCGGCGGCAGGCGCTGGGATGGAGCGGATGAAGAACCGCCGAGCGCACGGCGGGGCGGGCGGCGCCGCAACCCCTCTGGGTGATGCCCTCCCTCCCCGCGTCACACACAGAGCTGCCCGCCTCCCGATTAAAGCTTCCTTATTTTCCTTTTTTTTTTTCTTTTTTTTTGCCCCACAACCTGCCGTTTCCCTTCTGGAGGTCGCGGGCAGCGGGCTCCCCGCCCCGCTCCGACTCGGGGAGGCACCGCCCGGCACGGTCCGGTTCCGCCGCGCCGCTCCTCCCGCCCCGCTCCCCCGCG
This sequence comes from Centrocercus urophasianus, assembly GCF_019232065.1. Classification (NCBI taxonomy): domain Eukaryota; kingdom Metazoa; phylum Chordata; class Aves; order Galliformes; family Phasianidae; genus Centrocercus; species Centrocercus urophasianus. The sequence goes on along the minus strand of NW_024884800.1, from coordinate 16,228,080 downwards.
TGCCGTGCCGCCCCGGCCGCGCTCCCCCCCGGCCGCCCCGCACGCCGGGCCCATCCCCGGCCGGCCCGCAGTTCGGCAGCCGCCCGCGGCCGCGTCACGTGCCCCAGGGACAGCGGCACGCGCCGCCCGCGCGCGCCCACCCCGCAACGCCTCAACGCCGCGATTCCGCGACGCCGCCCGCCCCGCTCACCGCAGGCGCCGAGGAACAGCAGCAGCGCGAGGCCGGCGGTGCGGCGCGGCGGTGCCATGCTGCCGGCCGAGGGGCTCTTCCGAGGGGCAGGCGGGCGCGGCAAGAGCGTCGACGTCGGTCATGTGAGGGGAGGGGCGGCTCCGCCGATCGCAGCGGCGGAGCTCGATCCTACGGCTCGCGGATCGGGCGCCCCTCGCGGTGCCGCGGGCGGGCGGGTTTTCCCCGGCGGGCGGGGCCGGAGGAGAGGCCGCCCTGTTTTCTCCGTCCGTAGCGACCATGAGGGATGTGTGTCGCCTTTCCCACGCGAGAAGGAAGGAGTTTGTGGTGTGAGTCCCTCCGAAGATCGAGGCTGAGGGGATATGTGCAGCACAGGAACACTTAAGGGCAGGTGAGGCTCCAAGATGCCCAGTGCGGAATAACAACAATAAGGAATGAAGTCACTCGATTTATTGTATCCACAATAAATAAATAAATAGAAGGGTTTGAAGTCACAACAGAAGTCACTGCCGTTGCCCGTCCCGCTGCAGCCATCCCTGCCCAGCGTGACTGAGCAGCACCCCTCATCACTGCCCCTGCTGAGCACGTCTGCCTGGATATCACTGCATGTAATAAGATTAGAAGTTAAATCATTTCAAAATATGCAGGACTAACCTTTATTACTATTATTGTTTTCTGATTTTGGGCTTAATTTACTGAGAAGCTTCCTGACAAAATCATAGAATCATAGAATGGCCTGCGTTGGAAAGGCCCACAGTGATCATCTGCTTTCAACCCCCTGCTGTGTGCAGGGTCGCCAACCAGCAGACCAGGCTGCCCAGAGCCACGTCCAGCCTGGCCTTGAATGCCTCCAGGGATGGGGCATCCACAGCCTGCTTGGGCAGCCTGTTCCAGTGCCTCACCTCCCTCTGTGTGACAAACTTCCTCCTCAGATCTAAGCTAAACCTCCCCTGTGTCAGTTGAAAACCATTCCCCCTTGTCCTGTCACTATCCATCCCCAAAACAGGGTGGTAAAATAATCATATTTAACACCCAGGCCAGCATGTGCTGCAGGCTGCTGAGGAGCATGGGGTAACAGCAGCAGGGCTGGAACCACCACCTGAAAGTAGCAGTACTCCTGTCTTTCTCCTCCCCGTTGAGAAGAACAAGGCATCTCAGAGGCTGGCAGAGACCTGCCTCTGTTACCTTTACATTCCCTCATGGTTCTTCATTGCTTTGCTGCAAGGTCCTCTTCATAAAGAGTGATCTCTGAGGGAGTTAAGAGCAATTACATCAAGAGGATTTCAATATTTGGGTAGAGGCACTGAAGTGGGCTTTAATTACCAGGAAGAGATGAAAATGCTTGGTATGTTGTAGGCACTTTGTGTTCTGGAATATCACATTTTGCACTAACCGGAGCATTTACTTCAGGACATGTAGCTTCACTTATAATCATTGATATATTCAAACATCCCCTTGTTCTGAGTGAAGAATCCTGCCCGTTTTGATCTCTCTCTCATGCATAGGAAATGGACTGTGAAATGATGAGAACTTCCACAGAAGGAAGTGGCAGCCTGACTACCTTGCCCACATTATGCTGACTTAGTGGAGTGTGAAATGAAACCAAATGGCAGATATCATAACAAGCAAATCAGGTCCTGTTCAATAGCACAGAATGAAATTAGCATCTGGTTTAGGATTAAAATAATAGGACAGCTTACAGTTTAGTACAAGGAAAAATGGTGGGAAAAATCTTCCTGCCAGAAATATCTTTATTAATATTATCCTCGGTTGGTTTGCACCTGATTGCTTTGCCTTCCCTGTATTTCCATCCCTGCCATATAACTGCTTGCTTATTTTGTGCTGTTACATCATTTTACGGTAAGGTGGCTCACGCAGTTTCTATTCAGGGGTTGCTGGGCCCAGTCCTGCCTGCAGTGAGGTCAGCACCACGTTGGCTGCAAGAGTAGCTAGCAGAAAGCTGAAGCCTTGGAGTTTTCCCAGCAAAACCTGCATGCTTCATCCTTCTGAGCGTGGTGGCTCTCCACGAAGGCTGCCTGTGGTTCTGAGCAGCAGTGTGCCCGTGCACAGCGATGCTCTCCTCTGGCCCAGCCGACTGACAGAAGCTTTGTTTGGTTCCTAGTAAGTTCTGTGGAAAGCCAGTACGTTCAGTACCGGCAGCTTCCAGCCTCTGACAAATGCCCACTGTGTCTTGTTTATCATGAGTAAGTTATTTGTGCGGTGTTAAAGGTAGCAGCATGTGTGTGCTAGCAGGATGTCAGTGGTGTAAGATCCATCTCCTGTGGTCAGCTGTTGTCCTCTAACAATAGAGGCCCGAATGGTTGTGACTGTGGTGCAGAAAAAATGCCTTTCCTTTTGCTTAGAGAAAGAAACTATTTTGCGTTTGGCATGATTTTGGGATCTGCTGGCGGCTGTCAAGCTGATCCTGTTCTCCTGAGACACTCTTTCCATTTTCCACTGGATTTGAACACGAGGACTGGGATGTTTATGTGCAGCATTACATTTTACTGCATGTTTGATGTCACTGATTTCAACAAGGTGCTGTCACGTACAGAACACAGGTCTGCAGCACGTTCTGAGTTCTTATTTAGGATTTGGTTCATAAATTCATGCCTAACTTCAGATAGATTGGCTTTTCTATGGCCTTCATTCATCATACATGCTAGATAACCAGCATATGCTTAATCCTGTGTGAATCCTTCAGCTAGTTGGATGAGATGTCTGTAATCAGACTTTACTTAATCCAAAGACCTGCAAAAGGCAATGGATGTCAGAAGCAAAGTGTTTGGTGCTTAATGAAGCACTGGGAATCCCAATGATTCTGATCTGCAGGGTGGAGGAGCACAGTATATGAAGAAAAAAGAATACCAAGGGCGTGCAGAAGTCACTGCTTTATTCCAGTTGTTTTTAGGAGTTCACTGAGGTTCTCTTCCTGCAGCTCCACTTTTGGAGCTGTGCAGCAGCACGGGGATGTGCTGAGATCTGGGCACCTGCATGAAGAACGGCGTTGCCCAGCACAGCCTGGCAGCAGAGTGCTTCAGCTGGAGCTGTTACTGGGGGCATGATGGCCGCAGCCTTACCACAATCACTTTCTATCTACACTGCATGAAAGCTGCACTTCACTCTCACTCGGAGCAGATGGCGGCGTTTCTGAGTTGCTGCATTTCTGGAGGAGGTGGTGATGGGAAACCAAACCATTAAACGCTGCTGGGCCAACAAACTGCTGAGTCAAGACTGGGGCAATCACGTGGAATGCCAAAAAAAGAAACCTTTGTGCTGAGGTGAAGGGATCAGAGCCCAGGCTGCAGCAGGCGGCTGCAGAATTTCCTGCAGGAGCCCATTGAGATCTCACACTGTGACACAGCTGGAAAAACACGTTCCCAGCCTGCAGGCAGAAGCAAAGGTAGGGAGGCGGTGCTGGGCCACGGGCGTGTTATACAAGCATGCTCACGATGCCATTTTAACTATTTGCTGGCTGGGATATTCTGCCTGTAAGCAGACTGCTGTAAACAAGCAGCATGGATCAGCAGGTCCCCGGTCATCCCACTGCCAGCAGCCCTGTGAGTTGTGAGCGATGCAGATGATGGTTTGGGGTATCTGGTGATGTTCAGGAGCAGCCCAGCTGCCGTGGGACACGATGTGTGTTGCAGAGATGGACAGTCAGGCAGCTGGGCTAACAAGCAGCAGCAGATGAGACTTGTGCGTTCTGTGAGTTATGCCAAATTGCCTGAGTTAGATTGTTCCACAGGGAAAGAAGGACAGCTGTTTTTCAGTGGGTAGGCTGACAACTCAGTGCATTCTGTAGGCTTGTAGCAGCATGGCAGAAAAATATCAGTAATCAGAAATTTGTATTTTTAGCTACATACAGGCTGACTTCTTGGGGATAAATGTCAGCTTTGGAGCAGCAATTGCTTTGTGAAGGAGCTCAGCTCCGTATACCAGGCACCTCCTGCTTCTGCTCTTATGAAAGCGTACTGACAGTAACTTGTTTGGAGAAACTTTGGCAGGAAGCTTCATGCTCGAGCAGAAAGCTGCATCTAAAAGCACAGGGGTGGAAGGGAAATTGCATGATATAGCCATTGTCTTATTAGGATGTTCTACTGCAGGGCTGCAGCGCTCCCCAGCACACCAGCATGACCCCTCTGCAGGCAGCCCCCAGTCACATGCCGCATCCAGCCCTGAGCCAGTGCCTCTCCCTGCCTTGTCCTGAGCAGAACTTGTGTAGGCTACAGCAGCTATCCTGTTTGGGTTGGTCTGCCATGTGCTATTGGAGCTGGGACCTCAGGAATAAGAAGCAAGGAAGAAGAGGCAGTGCAGCACAAGGCCATGCTCCCGGAACAGGCTGGCTGCAGCCTACAGGCAGGCCTGGCCCTGCTCCACATGGGCTGCGTTGTCTGATGAAGCAGAACTGCTAGACTCGTGGTTTTGAAAGGACAGCTTTTCATGGTAAAAGATTACTTAACCATTTTTACACTGAAATACTTCATGGCATTTCTCTTTTCCTCCAGCTCTAAAACAGAGGAGCTTCAAGCTGACAAACAGCCCCGATTTAAGGAGTTAAGCTGAAGAGCTCTCATCACTAAAAGCACATCTGCTGCATGCCAGCTACTTTCTCTAAGTGTAAGAGGGCTTTAGTTATGGCACTGCCATTCACTACTTGACTGTAGAAAGACAGCTTTAAAAGTTTCTGCTTTTGTATCTTAATGCCTGTGGGATACAAGCAGCAGCAGGACAAGTTCCAGTAGATACTTGAAAGCCAATCTTCTATCAGGCATCAGTTACTTAAACAGAAAAAATAACTGCTCCCCTGCAGGTAGACCTATTGCTCCTTTCCCCAGTTCTTTCCATGTTTGCATTATTGCCCACTGCACGGAATTCATCTCCCTTACATCCAGAGCAGAAAAAAAGAAAAAGAAAAAAACAGAAGATCTTAAATCGATTACTTGATTGGCACCAGTTTCCCTTGAAATCAAGAGATTACTTTATGAAACGCAATACACCTTACAGTAACAGAAATCAGGAGTATTTACTCCAACTATTCACTTAGTAGGATTAAAAAAAAAAAAAAAAAAAACAAAATTCTGCAGGGTCATGGAAAACACTGAAAGTCAGAAACATTCTCTTGAAGCAGGAACTGTTAGTGGAAAGTATCCCACGCGCCTGCCTCCAGGCTGCAGCAGAGCAGAACACCTGAGCAGCACCAGCTGAAGCCGCCTGCTGTGCCCATGAAGCACTGCCCGCCCGAGGAACCTTTCAGGATCTCCCTGCATAGAATCACAGAATGGCTCAGGTTGGAAAAGACCTGAAAGATCACAGAGTCCAACCCCAGGCTGAGCGCTCTGCCGCAGCGCAGCGCCTTCGGCACAGCTGGCAGGAGGAATCGCCGCTTCCTCTCCTGCAGTTCCCTGTGCTTTCAAACCCTTTCTCTGGAAGCAAAGAATAGAAATAATTCAGGAATGGAAGCTGCTTAGAAAACCGAAGGGATTTTAATGACCGAATGCAAAAGGAACTACTGGGACTCAGGTAGCAAACAGGTATTGTGCTGGCGGAGCAGAAGCTGAGGATTTTAAAGAAGCCACAAACATGAGAAGCCCAACATACAGCGGTTTGAGGAAAAAGGCATTTTACACCAGAGTTTATCAACACAAAACTGTTTAATATTTATTAAATGACACAAAATACCTAGATAACAGACTCACTCTCTGAAAGGACATGTATTTACATTATTTACCAACTTTAAGAAAGACTCTCTGTACCCATATCAGACTTGTTATGAAACATTAAAAAGGTTTTGCTGCTTTTTGCATCAACGGATGCAATGGTGACACATGCCCTGTTTGCAAGTCTGCATAAACTCTCACTTTTTGATGCAGTGAAAAAGCACAATTCTATATTCCTGTAGCCGAGTGAAGAGGCTGCTGAGAATAACAGGGTTAGTTGTTTTCTTCTTCCCACTCCAGACGTACTCTGAAGAATTGTTATACAAAAAGTATATTACATTTTTGAATGCTGCTGTACTCTTACAATTTTAGTGTAACTTTCCAAAGAAAATATTCTTCCTACTGTATGAAATCACTAAAAACAACCCAACAAAGTGGTATTTGGACATGTATTTAGATGCACTGTTTAAAAAAAAAGAAGAAAGCATTAGGGCAAATGATATGCTTAGGAAAAAAATCAACCAGCTGACTGATAAGAAAAGAGCAGAGACCAAAATATGAAGCACAGCTAAAGCAACTTAATTTGCTAGGGTTTTTTTTTTTTCCTTTTTATTAACTATTTACTTTGGCACCTTTGTGTAAACTATAGAACAAAACAATGTTTACAACACATTTGCAATTACAGCATTTAAACAAAATGGTCACTTTTTAAACCAGCCAAGACAAAAAAATATTCCATTTACGGGTATAAAGATTAAAAAACTTAAAATATATATTTCTAAGAATAAACTGCAATTTCTTATGAACAAGGTGCTATAAACTGCATGCAAGAGTCAAGATTAAAAATGTGTGGCCAAACAGACGAGCTGTGTTATAGCCAAATGAGCAGTGGTCCGAGCCCACTTGTTTTTCATCCAGAGATGCATATGGCTCAATAGGCAGGCACGTGATCCCAGCAAGAGGTTGCAGAGTTGTACAGCCAGTCAGTAAGTGTTGGCTGCAGCTTTGTCATGAATGAGGAACGAGCAGAAGAGATGAGCAAGTGCTCAGGGAAAAGCCATGAAGAATGAGAAGCCTTCTGCCCTCCCTCCTGCTCCTCCACTCAGCCCAGTCAGCGTTCTCAGTGCTGCTGTTGGGTTGCTTTAACTGCATTGCTGCTCGGGGTGCCTCAGATCGCTGAAGTCTTATGAGAGCTGAGGACGTTTTTAAAGTCATAATTTCTGCGTTTAAGTGACTGAAGCGGATGGGATAAGAATTAAACAGGCCTTGCACCTGTCTGCTCAGTCTGACTGATTGCAGCAAGCTTACCTGATGAGGGAGGATTTCACCAGAATAGGTATTTTTGATGTGCAATGGTGTTTGATTGATTTGCTACAACCAAATGAAGGGAACCAGTTTGACAGCAATTTTTAAAGTCTTCTGTCTCCCAAAGAGTTTATGTTTCTTCTCCAAAACACCATTTTAAAAGGAATCTTTTATTGGCTAAAAATACAAAACACATACAAGAAAAAGGAACGCTGAATGGAAAACACAGAAGGGTTGTTCTTTTTTTTTTGTTTGTTTGGTGGGGGGGAGGAGAGCATTTTCTCCCCAGAGGATTGCCACTTGAAATAAGACTTAAAGACTTGGCTCTGTTCGCAGAGCAATCTTTGAGTTTTTTGCCAAATAATTCTATTAATGTTTTTTTTTAACAGAGGCAATTGTGGCCCTGGATGCCTACCAGTAGTTATGCTGTAACAGTGTCAAAGGTTAAGGCAGATTTTCTGCAGATCACCTAAAGAACTGTATTACAGTTACTAGAGGGTGACAGTAAGTAATTCAGTAGGAGAAAAAAAACCACCTGCTCCATCTGTCAACTGAGGACTGCGTACAAAAGAAGCCTGAGAAAACACACAGCTGAAGAAAACACAGAATTAAACCATGGACCACAAAAGCAGTAAGGATGGGACACGTCAGACACACACACACACACACACACACACACACACACACACACACACACA
>NW_024884800.1:16184304-16220220 GCF_019232065.1 Centrocercus urophasianus | reverse complement strand
CACACACACACACACACACACACACACACACACACACACACACACACCCCCTCTCTCACATGTAGGCCCCTGAAAGTGGGATCACAGTGATAAAAGTTAGAGATCACAGAGCGCTAAGTTACACTGTCACTGAAAAGAAAGTAACATCTTGCTTACAGGAAACGTCTGCTATTCCCCAGGACTGTTAGTGCCTGAACAAAGATGAGGTTTTTCATTGTGCTCTGCAACACAGCTGATTGTAGGTCTAAAGCTTGGCTGTAAGGAAGAACTGTTACGTAGAGGAGTTACCTTTCCTGTTGACATTTTTCACCCCATGTATTCCTGTCGTACTGCTATAGCAATAAAAAACAACCTGTTGAAAAAAAGCTCTACATTCAAGTGACTTATTCTCTCGTGTCTTATCCAGATGTAAAGAATGCTCTCTGGTCACCTAAGACGATGTTTTAGATGCCTTACAGCAATACTTGGCTGTCTTTCTGTATGAGAGGTAGGCTTCTGGGTTTCTCGGAGGCCTGCCACATCTAGGGCTGAGTTCTTAAAGCTTTAAGTTAAAGCAATCCAAAGCAGGGCAGTCTCCTACGTGCCCTGTCTAAACCTTGAGGTCTGTTCAAGTTCAGAATGTTGCAAAACAAAACAAGTATTAAAATTAATTTGTAGCTTTTGTTCTTATAGCTTTACCACAAGAACAGTGTGGCTTTTCATAAATACCTTTAAATAGATTCTCTTTTGTAGAGTATTGCTGCCAAGAGGTGAAGGCCTCCTACCCATGTCCAGTAAGAACTGTCACTTTTGTTTCCATTATGGCTGTTTTATGTTAAAATTCCCAAAGGTGAACACTAAGGTCTTACAGGCAAGCCATACAAATACAAATCTGAACTTGTTTTGTTGTAGCAGTTATTTAAGAATGATATTTGTATACATATGCCCACACTACAAACTTGTATAAATCATTTTATATTGGTACCATTTTGTCTTAACTGCAACCAAGAACAGATTCCACTAGATCAGCAATAAGCGTAGCTCGGCTTATTCCCCATCTCCCCTCCCCTTGAGAAAAACCCTCGTGTGGGTATCATCCAAACCAATGGTATGTTGCTAACTGAAATGCATTCTGTACAGTAAATTAAAAGTTTGCATGCAGTTTAAGCATTTTAAAGGCTATTTTCTTATATTAACCTTCTGTTTCCATTTAAAGGTGTGAAAGACATCTGTCATATCAAGGGACTCTCCTCTTCAGACCCAGAGTCAAATGGAATTACGAAGACCAGATACTTTCTTGCAGCTTCCTGCACATCTTACTAAATAACATGCAAAGAGTTCAACAGCATTCTTCTTAAAATGTAAATAGTACTCTTTAAATGGGCATGTTAACCACTGAAAGAAGTCCACTCTACTATTCTCCTCCATTACACTGCTTTCATTCAGTCATCGGTAGTATAAAAAGTCAATTAACGGGATTAACAGGCTAGTTTATCCACTGGCAATTGCGTATGACACCGAGTGTGCAGTAAAACAAAGGCCAACATATGTTTATGCAATATAGTTGTACTGATTTGGGTTTTCTTTATCTCTTTCCATGTAGTCTCTGTCAATTAAGGATTCTATTCTCTTCTTAAGGTCAGCAGGCTGTAAATTAAAGCAGACGTCAGCATTATTATTTTGTAGTCAGTGCTTCTCAATTCTACCTAAGCCAAACACCCATACTGTTTGAGATGACTGACGAAACATCTCCCAACACAAAGCTGCTGAAGTTTGCAATGTGCAATTAAAGAGAAAGCTACAGAATTAGCTGGGATGCAGCACATAGCTGAGCTCAGATGTTATCGGAGACTCATAGAATCTACGTTATCTAAGTTTTATGTCACTGTCTTCTGGAAAATCAGTTTGCACTCATACACAGTCAGCTATTCTTTCCCACATTGCATCTGTGGGCCACTTTAACTTTGAGACACCAACATGTAATTTCCATTCCATAATTTTTTTTTATATAACACAATCTGTCTGGAAAAAAACACTGTACATTGACTGGCTACTGATTTATTAGTATGATATCAGCCAGATTAAGTCGAGGATCAAAATGATTCCTGCTTATCTGAACCGGTTGCCCCGATTCTCTCAAGACTGCACTGCCACAACACTTGAGAAACAGAAGAACATCAACATGCAAACAGCTTGGCTTCACCATCATACTAACAAACTCCCAGTTCTCAAAACCTTTACTATGTTGTACTAATTTAGAGGTAACATTCACATGAACTAATGAAACTGGCACTTAAAGAACCCTGAAATAACCTATTTTTTGCTCCTCCTATCAGGAAAGAAGAAACACGTTTCGGATAGAAGCACCGTTTAACTGAGGACAGGTGAAAGGACAAAGAGAGCAAATTTTAAAAACAAAAGGAATCAGTACTGCACCTTTACTGGGAATTTAAGCTGGTTGTAGACCTCTGACACAAGCAAGTTATGACTCAGTGTTTTTCGCATCTTCATAATCCGCACGATGGCCGCATCGATCTGGTACTGCCGGTCCTGGAACACCCTCTCTGTAGTGCTTGCCTGCTCCTCTACCTGATGGATCCATTTAGGAAGAGTTTTAAAGAGAACACAACTGTTGAATACATTCTTCTTCATATCTAAGACGAGTCTTTATTGTGAGACACTAAGATGTCTACTGTAAAATACTGGACACAAATCCTACAAAATATGCAAGTCCACTGTCGTAAGAACTCGTGCTGGGAGTAAAATCTTTGCACAGATTTTACATTAGCTGGCAAATTCACAGTGGATCTGTTCACAAATCAGGAAAGCTCTAGGGAACGATTGAGGTGAACAGAGCATCCACTACTTGGAACCTCTGCTGATCAACTTTAGAGATGATGGATTTCTAAGTTAGCACAGAAGCTCGTGTTTAAATGTCCACTGTTAAGTTTGTGCTATCATCCAAAATATATGTGCATCCTTCACACAGATACCATTATGGACATTACAACTGAGAGGAATAAAGCTTATAAATGGGCAAGCAACAAGATACTTAGCCCAAGAATGAAATACCTACATTATTAGAAAAAACAACAAGAAATATACCGTTTCTTTCATCTGAATTTGGTTGATTTTTATCCTGAACAGCTTATGTCTGAAATCATCATTGCATGTGAACTTATCACCATCTTCCACATCCTTTCCTTTGGGGCTCTTAGTCAGTACTCTAGCTTTGCCACAAGCCAGAGATTGAAGTGTCCTTCTCAGCTCTCCATCCTCTAAAGCAGAAACAAGTTGGTTAGTATCTTCACTCAAGAACACACTCGAAGCAGTCAGTGTTTTTAGTACCAACCTATCCCAGTGGCTTGCTTTATCTCTTCTAGACTGAACTCCTCTCCTTCATTAAACATGAGCAGCACTAGTGTCTGGAACAAGGAGACCTGAAGCTCTTTTTTGCCCTATCACAAAGGAAATAACAGACATCATTAGGCTGTTTTAGGGGGATCAACTCATTCCTCTACGGCAATTATTTCTCTTACAGGATGCAGTTGCCTCATTCATTTTAGAATATGAAAGAATAAAAGTTATTGATCTCCTCATGTTTACTGTGAAATGCAGAGCAAGACAGAGGTCAGATTAGACTAGCACACCTACTGAAAATTTGCTAATGTAGGCAACTGCAGACAAATTCAAATCCAAAGTGTGCTTAAAATTACAATCTGAAAGACCTTTAATCCAAAATGTAAGACAAGTATTAGTTCAAAAGCACAGCTGCTATTACTAGCTTGGATAATACTTGTTTCATCATTAACATTATGAAAAATAAAACTGAGCAAACATTCGCAGCTCTCAAGGGAAATCTTCCTGAGATATATTCACACCCACAGAGAGATGATAGAGGGAAATAGTTGGAAGCTCTCTAAAAACTGCTATGTTCTTCCAAAACTTGTTTTTAATGAAAAGGCTTCTACGTTTGCCATCGGAGAACAAAAACACCTCTATACATTCCTAAGGTACACCCATATTTGGATCTGGCAAAGCCAGGGGAATAAGAAAAACAGGAGACTCACCTCTTTAAATTCTGCTTTCAGCACACAGTGTCCTAGAGTTGACTGCCACTGAAGCTTCCTGCCACTGTGTTTTCCTAAGTAAAAGGTTTTGAAAATCTCCTGCAGTTTTACCATCTAAAAAATAGGAAAAAAAAAAAAAGCCGTGATACCAAACAATTTCTATTTTAAAAGCTCTGCAGTCAAGTAAGACAAGTTGCAGATGAAGCCAAGGTGCACTTCTGTTAGGTTGCTACTTGGCATAGTGGGTGCATATCATTACCTCTGGGGGCAGGTGGACCTCCATAGGCACGTAGGTTGGCCAGTAACCCATAGTCAAGATATTCACTGTTAGTTCAATATTGCCAGGTACATTCTGATTTTGCATATACTGCAGAAAGAAACACGTTGAGAGAAAACAGTATTGGTGACACGTGTTTTCAGCAGGACTGAAAAGCTAGCCAGAGAGCATGATGAGAGCACAGAAGGCAATAACCCTGAGGTATCTTTGCTGCATAAAATGCAGGTTATGTAGAGGAAAAGAAGAATATAAAAAAAAGCACTTTTCTGATGTTCTAAAGGTGCTTTACAGGAAGATAATAACAAAAGTGCTTTAGGAAGCTGATGTGAAGATGCACCTACTTACATGTGAATTGAGCAAACTAAGTTGACCTTTGCTTATAAGCAAAACAGTACAGAACTGCCCTAAGTAATGGCCAAAAGGATTGGCCTGGAGGCATTGTTACCTGCTTAAATGACTGAACTTATGAGGCAGTCCCATCAGCATACAGTGCTATTAACTAGCACTAAAATGTTTTTAATTTTACAGTTCTTCTTCCATTACATTTCTTTTCCCTGTTCTTTTTTTCCCCTTTTAAAAACTACTTCTTCCAGTTCATTTCCAGCTTCGTTGATCAAGAGAACCACCAACAAATTCAGCAACATTTTCAAAAAGTACAGAAACAAATTAAGAAATCAACTCCCACTGAGTTTCAGTAGGCACTGCTTTCCCTGTCAGATATTTGGGCACTCCCTTAGAAAGCAATCACTTATATTATAGGTAAGTAACATAGGGATAATCCAAAAGGAGTTTAACTCAAATTACAATAGAAATGTTTACAATTAAAGACATTCTGTATCTCTCACTAGACTTTCTGAGAACACCTCACTCAAAAAACAAGTAAATGAAGGAGCCATGGCAGGCTTCTCAGCAGTACCTGTTTAAATTGTATCATTATGTCTTTTGAAAGCTCCATATCTTTAAACATTCCTTCAAGTTTGCTCGTGAAAGCAGCTCCACATTCTGTATTTGGAAAAAAAAAAAAAAAAAGACAAATCCATTCATAAAAAGAACTTTTATCAAATACTGCAGAGCAGCTACTCTACGTATAAGAATGTATACTGAGGCAGGATGATCTGTTTCATCAAGTGTTCTTAAATAAAGATCTGGATATCATTAAGATAATAACAAACAACAAGGGGGGATGTTTTAGTTACTTAGTTACTTGCAACCAGACTTTTTTCCCCACAAGGAAAACAGACCATTCCCCCTCCAGCTGCACTGGCAATTTGTCACTCAGGCTTTTATTCCAGCCTTCATGAGCTTCCTGCCAAACTCTCCCAATGGTGGAACAAGTCTCCGAGTTGTAAATGCTGCTACCCCCCCCAGACTCCATTGTAAAGCAATGAAGACCAGAGTACAGAACTGCCAGCCCACAGCTTCATCTTACTGAGCTCACATGGAGGAAATAACGAGAGGCCATCCTCAAGTTTGAACACATCACTGATAAGCTCTGCATGGAATCTCAACTCTTATACAGAATGAGCTTCAAACTGTTGGGTTTTGGCTATTACTGTCACAGTTACTAAATTTAAAGCAAATGATTCTCCTCAAAAAACACCAAGAGATCTTTGCTGCCATATAGAGGGAAATCTAAACAGTATTTCTGAGTCGTCCCATTAGAGTGACTATTTTCAAATAAGGCTGAAAGAACCATAGGTATTTACCATGTTTGAGTTTGGAAAGCATAGATTTTTCAGCATCTACTGAAGCACTCTTCCCAACTAATAGTCTCTTTGCTAGATCTTTTTTATAGAAGGCCTCAAACACATCTTTTCCTGTAAGAGATGAGATTTGACAGCGATCACAAAACATTGAAGGTTTTATATAAACATTTTTTACTATTAAGGGGCTTTAATGCTCAATAAAACCAACGAGGACCTTGATGTTGACATTTCAACAGATTTGGAGACAGATCTCATAACGGGAATTTTAACTCATTAAACAGCAGTACACTTAAGAATGCAGAAAGACTGCAAAAGTGAATCCAGTGTACCTTTACGCTGCTGATTAAAGAACACTTACCATATATGAATCTAAATATGATCATAATTTTATCCAGCATTTTTTCAAGTTCTTCATCAGTAGCTTCTTTGTTGCCTGCCCGAAGCTTTGAATCTACATATTTAGCTAAAAGAACATTAAAGAATAAGTTTAGCACACGCCCAGCATCACAATGCAGCAGTACCTTAATGTTTTTCTGCTTTTATATCTAATATCATTAAATCTTTTGGAAATTAAAGGATCTTGAGGTTACTTTAATCACAGCTAGTTATAAATCTCTTTTCAGAAAAGCAGTTGTTGCATCTTAACTTTAGTACAGTTAAATAAAATCTTTGTGTATATGTGAAATTCTGGTCTGTATTACAATCTTGGTGCACAAAGCCAACACTGCTGTTAACATGGCTGTATTAGTAAAGATCATGATAAAGAAAAGAAATATGTAAACTAGTATTTCAATGTACTGTCTATGCCACCCAATTTCTCTAACAGATTGCAGTCTAGCTTCCAATTGTTTGGTAAGCAGGTGAAAAAGAAGGGCAGAAAGCATCGTGCCACCAGCCTGAGAGCACAACAGGCAGCAAAGCCAGTGTTAGGCACCATCCAGGCAAACCATTAAGGTATTTCCAGTTGCAGAGAGCTAGACACATAACAGAAAGATGTAAGCAGCCTGCTTTGTAAGCTACAAAGGCTCTGTTACCAAGGAGATGAGTTCAGTGCAATGCCACTTCTCTCCACTTTTATAAAAACATGAAGACAAATACCTACGTGGAGCCCCAACTGCCCTGTGCACGTGGTAACTGCTCAGTTATGTAAGGTTCTGAAAGTCAGAATTACTGCTATTCTCAAAACTGGAAGCCAGTCAACTGCTGGGATGCCTAAGTGCTAACAGCTTTCACTTCTGTAACCGAAACCTCTGCAAGAATTCACCAGCATAACAAAGCACAAGAGATCCCACAGTCTGAGGATGCATTGTGTGTTAAGGCACAGCACAACAATTCCATCACATCACATCTCCTTAAGCTGCATTGGCAACTTCCTTCCATCCCTCCCACCAAATTCTCACATGGGAAGAGACAGAAACAAAGTACCTATGAGTTCAGCTGGCTTATTTGGTCTTTTGTTAATGAATGTTTCAAAGGCTTCTTTCATGGCGTTTACAAACTTCTCATTCTTGAGAAAGCAAACATCAATAATATGGTCAACCTTGTCTTTAAAATCAAGCAGTTCTTGGACCATGGTTTTGTCTTTTTCTGGATTAATTACTATGGTGCTACCAAATGCCTGCAAAATAAAACATTTTTCAATTAGCCTGAATAATGAATGTAAATGACAACATTCCTAAAGCCTAAGTTATCTCTGTAATACTTTGGTTTTGATATTCAAGTTAAGTTGCACTAACACAACAGAAGAAACAGCATTGTAAATGAATTACTACATAATCATTCTCAGAACTTGTATGTCGACTCAAAACCAAAGTAACAAATACAGAACTTTTTTCTGACAGTAAATTTTAAGAGGGTGATGAGAGAAGTGTTTTGTCAGTATCAAAAAGCACGTGGCAAAATATAGTTGTCTCCCACAATCAGCTGTAAACAAAATAACTCCTAATTTGTTCACAATTTGGCAATTAAACAGTTGATGTTTTCTTCAACGTGACTCGAACAGTTACCGTTCTTTACCCAGTAGAATTTGAGAGGCCATACATTAAATGGTCATCAGCAAGTGCTGTTAATTCTCACAGATGCAACAGTTTCCAGAGATCACTGAAGTATCTGTGTATAAATTCCATCAACACCAGAGCTCTACAAACAATACCTTGATGTACTCAATCCAGTGCTGCAAGAGAACTTGCACTCCACCTCTCACCCGACTGAATAACTGATACAGAAGGGACAGGTCTTGAATTCGGTTTTCATCCAGAAGGTGGTTTAAACCTGCAAATAAGAGAATTTTAGCAGCAGTTACAAACCTACAGTAATTCAAAGAGAGCACAGCTTATAACTGCAGTAAGGGCCCTCCTCAGTGCTGGTATTTCTTATCAGTTTTTTTTCCCTCCCCCTCCCTGGTTTGCAAAGCTATCCAGCTAACAGAAAGAGTAAAATGCAGAATGGCTACTTGAGCTGATTCTGAGGCTAATTCACACATCACACCACTTTTGCCTGCTCCTGCTTTGCTATTCCCTTAAAATTTGTGGACTTCATGCTCTACTGATCAGTAGGAAAGGTTTCTTGGCAATTCCAGCTGAAAAAATAAATTTCACAGGTGGTTGAAGGCAAGAAGCTTCAAGAAATAACTTCATCTTCCACTTTAAAGTTTTTGGCAAAAGGCTCTAAGAAAAGTAGCTGGGTAAATACTAAACACTTGATATTGCTCTGAACAAAGAATCTACCCCAGATGTGCAAAAAGACGCTCACACACCTCTGTCATCCAGAATCTGGCAAGCAAGAACCGGATCATTTCATTGCTCAACTTCTGATGAGCCCACATTTATCTCCAGACCCTCTCTCAGAGTAACAAAGGATCATTCTGATTCTACAGATACTGTTACAGAGCTGTTGCAATGCTCTTTGCAGCTCAAGTTTATTATTATTTTTTTTAAAGTTGTATTTTATGAGTAGCAAGTAATCAGTATTTCTCTTGTCTGGTAAAACCATAACTCAAACGCTGCTCCCTTACCTCTGAGTGTCCAAAATGATACTTAACACATTGAACTGAAGAAAACCCCAATTTAGTTTTCATTTTATTTTGCTGTGTATCTGAAAACCACCACTGTGGCCCTGACAAGAAGAACAATGCTTGCCTACTTGCAAAATGGTCAGTGCTATTCCATGAACTGAGTTGCAAAGGGCATTACAGAATGATGTCAGCTTGAGCCCTGCCCCAGCATTTGAACCTGTCACTTTTTTTTTTATTTCCCCCAGTACAAGAACTGAAAGCCCCAAGCAATAATTAGAAACATTTCTATAAAGAGGAAAGATTACCTTTCTGGAGAATGGCTGTTAAATGTTCACCTAGAAGTTGCTTTTCTACAGTAGCAATTAGTGGCTTCCTATAGAAGAAAATGTTTAGAATTACACATTTATCCTTTTTCCTTCTCAGTAAATGTTTTTTTTCCTCCATTTGTTGACTGAGGAATTAACTCTCACATTAAGCAAGCAGTGACCTCTAAGCAGCTGGACCAAGACTCCATCAGTGAAGAAGCTGAGCAAGAAGTCTATGAAAGAATACACCTTTTCCTGCTTTGTGGGAGATTTGCCTTGGGGCAGGAAACAAGGACATCTCACGAGCCAAGAGGTATTCAAACAAAATAAGGAGGTGGCCACTGATAACGGCGTGGAAGAAGGAAGCCACTACATGAGCCCAAGTTTTTAACAGCTTAAGGAAGTAATAAATCAAAATTTAAGCTTGTAGCAGCAAAGCACCTTCCTCACTGGAATGCTCTGCACCTGCTTTTTAAGAAGTTGCTAACACTTGCTCATAGTTTTATGACAGTGGTGAGCACAGCAACCACAGCTTTATGTTAGAAGGACGTTCCTCGTGCCCTACAGTCATGACTTCCACTTAGTTTATATCCAGGGGCAGGATTTCCTCACAAAGACTGAAGGGTGCCATTAGTCAATATCTCACACTCCGTAACAAACATGCAAATATTCTTGTGTAAGCATCAAAAGTCTCTTACTTGAGAATTCTCTCAAATAAATTGGCCCTATCTTTTTCAGGTAAGATAAAAGCTGATTATTTGCATGTCAGGAAGATGCTCAGACCGGGAGTGGCAGCCTCTGTTCCTCCAAGCAGACACCCAACAACGTTTTAAGTCACAATTAATAGCAGCTTAGAAAAAAAGAATATCAGATGTGTCAACCAAGGCAGTGATTCATCATAACCAAGAAATTTTGGGGAACAAGAAGCATTTGATAGTCAGTCAGTGACTGAAACAAGCTGATGGCCCTCAAGAGAAGAGCCAGACCAACCAAAGAGATTGCACTTACTGCGTGCTCTGATCCAAGTAAGTGATTATCCTGTCTGCTTCTTCTTCCAAGCGCTTGTTGACATGGTGAAGATATTCTGGAACCTGGAAATGCCAGCATAGTTTTGTATATTTTAAAAATCAAGAGAGGAAAAAAAAAAAAAAAATCAGTAATATTGGCTGACAGCAGCAACAGATCCAGTTGGAAGGGGCAATCATCAGCACTCTGAAGGCAACTCCAAGTGAATTTGCTTTTCAGGCTATGATAAACATGCAAGGCACAGTATGGCCCAACACACTACGTAATGCACCAGAACAGTTCCTCCCCTTGAAAAGCACTCAATTAGTAGGTATAATAAAATACCATTAAGCATTCAAAATACCTCACGTTCCTGCATCAGCCTCTGTCCTTCTGCTGCATACAGACGGTTAGTTTCTTCCAAGAATCTGTGCTCAAAAGAATCTTGATAAATCTAGAGAAACAACACAACGAGCCAAGGTAAAGCTTACCAAGCACTAAATAAGAGTAAGACATTTATTGATTTACAGTTAGCACAAAAGTTTACTCACCTGCAAGTCAGAAAGCATGCTCAGAAGGCTTCGCAGTAAGCTCCTATCGATAGCCTCACCATTTCTTTCTCTCTCAATCAGCAGAAGAATGCCATCAATTGTTTTGTTCTGAACCTTCTGATCACTGATTATATGAGTCCTGAACAATTCTAGCCCCATATCCCTAAAAAGAAAATAAAAACTATTTAATAAATTAAGAATCACCTCTGAATAATTCATTAATAAAGCAAGACCTAGATCTAACAGGGAGCCCAATAGCTTTCTCCAAATTCCTCATTCCTCTGCCCCCAAATCACTTAAGGTGGATAAACACATGCATACTGAAATTAATAATGACAACACACCAGTAGTAAATGACAGATTTTGAAGACCAATGCACACATTTTTCCTAAATAATCACTGAACTTTTACAGCATTTTCTTTTTTACTTGGCAGATGACAAAACTGTTTGAACAGCAGCTTCTACAAGGAAAGGAGAATATCATCCTCACTTCCATACATGAGCTGTTGGGCAATATCCCTTTTTGTCCATCACTTCCTAATCTTTATTTCTCTTCAGCAGCCCTTAGAAAAACTCTGTGATTTGAAAGACAAGGAATGATCACAGCTTTAGGCATCTCAGTTCAAAAGCTCCATGAATTTGGAAATGTGATTCTGGACACTTGTAGAAAATTCAGGCCCTCCATCCATCATTCTTTCATTCTGTGGCAAAGTAATTCACATAGTATAGCTCCCAGTCAAGAACCAAACACACAGTATGGTGATGGCATTGAAGGGCATTTGCTTAATTATTAGAACAAGAGAGAGAGAATAACTTGCTCTTATTTCAGGTAACTTTTCCCCTTCAAAAACATTCAATGACTACCACACGTGTAAAAAGCAATACCCAAACAAGCCAAACCCTGGCACTTCGTTTGCTGAACATGAATACATGCTTTATATTGCACAAACTGGATGCTGGTATCTACTTAGCTGAGACTTTCTATCAGTTATTCTACAAGAATCTGCAATTCACCGTAAGGACATTAAAATGAAGAAGGTGTGTCCTCACCATCCAGTTTCAGGTCAGTGGAAAGTACTTTGCCAGACAAGTGGTAACTTAAATAACCCCCTCACCATGTTATTCTCTGTGCCCTTACCAAATAGATGGCAGCATCGAATTCTGAAGTACGTAAGTTCGGTCCAAGAACAAAAAAATACTTCTAATCATAATCTGGTATGAGAAGAAACAAAAAAAAAAAACAACCCACAATTATTCCACTCTCGAAACTGAGGAGCAAAACAAATGATGCTCAGTGGCAACAACAAAGAAATCCCCAAGTGAGGTTTCAGGCAGTTTGTTCAGAGCGCGCTGCCAATCCCAGAGGGCCATTCAATGTGACACTCAGCATTCTTCTCCTGAAAAGAATAGCTTCTTTCATAATAGGTACAAGCAGAAAACAGCCTGCATGAAAATAACTGTTCCGAGTTGCACTGGCCACCCCCTGCTCCAGTGTCACCATATCAAGAAATACACTACTGTATTTTCAAGGCTCTATTCCCTATGTACTAGATACAATGTATTTCACAAAGAAGCCTTATCAAAATGAAAGATAATGTCTCAGAAGCACAGCGTGTTGGTAAGGGAACAGAATTAAGTAAAGCATCAGCTGGACTAGAAAACTGCTTTTCTTCCCAAAGAGAAAAACTTACCATTTGTCTGCAGTGATCTTGCCAACATTTGTCTATTTTCTTTAGAAAAAGAACACTATCCAAGGAATCCGTGCAGAAATCATTAAGAAAATTATGATTAATAGGTTGCATTAGCATTGAGCTTAACTTAAAACAGAACAAAAAACACATAACAGTACAACAAACTCACCTATTACCAAGGAGAAGCACCTAATTTCTTTCAAGTTGTTTAATTTTAATGAAGGCCGTGTTATAAACAAACTGCTTTCAATAACAACAAACCCAAACAGTTCCAACTTCTTTGTTTTAAAAACTAAATACTTCTGAATGTTTTGTCCAACACCCCAGCTTGGAGAAGACACGCAGAGAACACTGAAAACCCACACACTTGAAGCTCCAATAATCCACAACATACACCAGTTGCTCCAAAAGTAATGCCTCTTATTTATTTCCACAGAAACAACCAGAAGGAGCACAGTAACACCAGCTGATAGAGCATGATAAAAGAAAGTCACAGCTACAAAACAGTGCTTCAATCATCACCACCACTGGCTCTGCACCTGCACCAGCCATGAACAAGAGCCTGCACATAACTACCTGCACCAGGTGACCTCTGTCACTGCTGCTGAAATGCACCACCCAGCCCTCGCTGTGCTCACATCCACTGTCTGGTCTCCATCAGTGTTCAGCAGGTGTCAATGCATGCCAGTGGGTGCCTTTTTTCCCTGCATGAAGGGATTCAGTCCCAGCCTTTCGCTCCGTACGCACTCCCATGTCAGATGCCATTCTGTCAGTGCCCCTCTGCTGCCATCTGTCACACAGCCACACAATGTAATGGGACCTGGTGGGAAGGCCCAGCCTCTACTGCTGTACCATCACCACCATAAAATAGAAGGCATTACTTTTAGAGCAGCCCCACTACATATAGGTGCTGTAACTTCAGCTCATATCAATAGGAAACATCAGGAGATAAAAATTTGTCCTCAAAATTCTACCTGTACTCAGCCTGCAGCATAATTCTGGTACCAACCCAAACCCACTTAACAGGATCTCATTCTGATGCAACTCCAGATGAAGCTTTCTGACCCTCAGAAGCAGTACCAGCCCAGACCAGTAGGACCTTTCAAACAAGACAGGAACTAGCTGCTCCAACTTTCCTTTTTACCTGAACAAGGCAATCTGAGCACGTGACACAACAAACAGTCTTTGAAGTCTTACTCCAGAGTCTAATTTGAACTTGTACAAAATGTCAAAACATTTCCTAAGTACCAATGAAACTTTCTCAAGTTTGCAGGTGGTCACAGATACACAGGAACCAGAATTGGTCTTTGTGAGGTCCTACAAAAACACAAATAGACCCAACTATGCAAAAACCAGGAATTCAGCTCACCATAGCTCAGTGTCATGAACTACTTAGAGAAATCCATCACTACATACTGGCAGGTAAAAACATTTTGGCTTGTCAACAGCTAAAAAAGGATATTCTCTGAACTGGTGAATTTGTGCTTTAATGTGGTCTTCACAGATTTGTCTCAATTGTTTGTACAAGTTTGCTGAAATCTTGTAGGAGCAGAGATTTTCAACAGCCTGCAATAAAGAGAAAGCGACAGTAAGAAGTCTGTCTGTGTTCTCACATGTGGTTTTACAAGGAAAAAAATAAAAGACATGGGATTATGCTGCTTCTCACTCCAAGTCCATCATCTTCTGATTGCAGCACTTAACATCTGCATGCCAAACACCAGAGATAAGTGACTGCAATGGTAAGAGACAAAGGAGAGCTGTGCCCTGAGCAGCTCAGAACATAAGTGCTTATTAATTTCAGTGTACAGAGCATGCCTGTTCCATTACACTGAAGCCCCCTCAAATATTTGCTAACAGCTCACACAAACTGTCAAACAGCTAACAGCCACTGTTACAAGCACTGCTTTGGTTATTGTTGTGCAACTGGTAATCACTGCTGGGGTACACAGCACTTCTTGATGGAGACAGCACAAGTGAATCAGTAAATATGGGCTCTGTGACACAGCAAAGCTGGAACAAAATAAAACCCAGCCAACACTGCCAACAGGAAAATCAAACTTGCATAAGCTCATCAGAAAGAAACAGGTACAGCAAGAGTAAGCATGGCATTAAAGCTGAGCCAGCATCTTCTGAGCATCAACGCACAGAAATGTGAGCCAGGTGTGGGACATCTGAATTAGGATTAGTAAAAAAAGCCAGAAATTGTCAGAATACACAGACCTTAGTATCTGCAAACAGCAATAAATTCATCTCTGACTTAACACATAAAGAATCCCAAACAAATACAACAACACAACAGAACACATTCTAGACTACAGCTCAGAGTAGGTTGTGAAGGATAAGCAACTCTGTCGTGCTGTACCACCTGTAGGGGTAGGCTCAACATTAATTCCCACAACCTGCTGCTGCTTATTTGCTGCTTTGATTTCAGAAGAAAAAGATGATTGAAAACCCCAAGTTTAAAGAGACTTGATTCAAGTTCCACTAAGCAGACAACTGACTTCTCCAAAGTAAGCTGGAGAAGCAACAGAGCAAGAAAGATGGATGCTTCTGACTTGCTGGTTGCCCGCACAGCCCCCCAGCCTCACTTCTAACCAGCACTCCAACGCCAGCAGCGATTCTGCTGTACTTGAGCAGCAGGTGAGAGCTCCTGCTCAGCTCAGCCACTTCAGCTGAACATCCTCCTCACTGCTGCCTATCAACCCAAGTGCTATTTAATCACTCTGCCAAAATCCTTCGAGAGCTTGGCCTTTTTGCTGCAGACAGAAAAACACACCTATTAGCAGATATGAGCACCTGCTTGTTTTTATACAGTGCTCATATAAAGCTGTGCTTCTCCATTTGTGCATCAGAAATCCCAAAACATCAAACTCAAGGCTTGTGCTGGAACACCAAATACAAACGTTCCGCATCTCTGTTGGCAACAACCATAAAAATATTTTTATTTGTGAATTCTGCCCAACTTACTGGCACTATTATGAGGATTTTTAAGGGGACAAACTTCCTCAGCACACAAGCAAAAGTTTTAGCAGATTTGCTTTATGAAGCACAACACTGCTGCAACACTACTGCCAATTTTATTGCTAGAGTTACAAGACATTATTCTACACAAGGAATCCCTGATAACTTTAGTAGCTGTAATTCATCAAGTGGTTTTACTCTGAATTACCAAAATAAAACCTTTTCATCAGCGTCTTACAGATGGTCAAAATATCTGAATCCATGAATTTAAGGTGAATTCTAGTCTTTTAATTAAAGCATCCAAACGAGGGTTTGTGGTAGGGAAAGCAGGAACAAAACAAGCACTGCTTTGATGAAGGAACCTCAGAACTTCCCAGAAGTAGTGTGATTAGTTTAGAGGGGGAAAAAAAAAAAGAAATTATAGATATGGTACCAAAGATCTTATAGATATAGTACCAAAGATAAAGTACCAAAGATCTAGATGTTTACTTCCTGGTATTAACAAAAGGCTTTTTCCCATAAAGCAGCAGTCAATTCCACAGAACTTCAGCTGCTCACAGCTGTGTTCTCTCCCCTCTTGGTTGGGGAACAAAGCAAGTGCAAAACTAACAGCCCACAACCAAACAAACCCTCAGTGTTTGCTTGGTGAAGTTTTCCATCACAGACAAGAATGAAACTAAACAACTCCACTAAAAAAAAAGGCACCCTATTTTGAGGTGTGCAGCAACAACTTCTGCAGGCTTCTGCAATTTCCTCTATGCTTGGATAATGGTGTCTGCCAAGGCACGTTTGGAATCAGATCCATTTACCAAACAGTTGCTCAGAAATGACATCAGTAAGCACTAAAAACACCGGTGATTCCCAATCATTTTAAATCACAACACTTTTAGATTTATAAAAAGAACAGGAAAAAAGTCATACCTGACTGCACTCTATTTTCTCGAAAGGTATCTACATTATTATGATGTTAAAACAGATTAAAAAGAAAAATCTTACCCTTTTCTGTGAGCAGAAGAGTCATGAAAAGCTAAGGCTGTGACAAAAACCAGCAGGACTGGAGTGGCAACATCACAGCAGATACAAAGTTGTATTAACAACCTTGCATCTTTAAGCCATTTCGAACACACTGCAGTACTTGACTGGCAGTTATTTGCTCTGCTCTTCAGTCCAGGGCAAGTTATTTTAAACACAAGCCAATGCAGCCTGTACTTTGTTATTAGTTTCACCAGTGAGCATTATAAAAGTGTAATAACCTTAAAAATGCACCAGACCAAGGAACTTGGCCTGGGAGGATCCAGGTTTCACGAGGAACACAACTTATTTTTCCCTCAATCTGATCCCAAACCTTGTGCAAACTGCATTTCTGTCCCAAGCTTTTCACAGAAACCAGGCAAATCTAATACAGTGTTTATCAGAAAGGGGAGGGAATGAGGAAGAACTCAAAACCAGGTGAACAGAACGACATCTACAGAAACAGAGAGCAACCAACAAGGTAATAAAAGCTTTCAAAGTAATTAGAGTGCTTCCCTATAACAAGCTTCAGCAGTAATGCCACTAAAACTCTAAGTTCAGAGCAGGTGAGGAGGAAGAAAAGTCTCCTTATCCCATCCACCAAAAAAGAAGTTGAGTTTATAAATAAAAGGTTATGAGATGCAGTTTAAGACCGATCACTTCCTCGAAAGTTTAGGGCAAAACAATCAGAGCTGTTGCTGAAACAAACAGAAGTGAGCTCTGAGTTGTTGGACATAATGCTGAATGACAAGCAATTACAAACTGAACCACGACAGTATTGTATTTACTTTTAAAAAGGCAAACAAAAAATGTTGGTTTTCAAATGAATTCCTTCTGAGCCTCAATCAGAGCTATAAGAAATCTTTTCCTTACCTAAACACCACCAATTGAGCACTTCCATATTTCTCCTTTAGCAGCTAACACATCACAAGACCCAAATGCAGCTACTTGCCTTATTTATCAACAAAACATCACGTTCTTGCCATTACTGTAAGATCAAACAACAACAGGAAAAGACACCAAAAAAACCCCAAACCATCAAGAAAATCCCTCCTCTCAACACTTCTACTTGAAGCACTCACCTGATAGAGCTCCTCTAAGTTGTACTTAATGGAAGTACTGTTCTGGATTGCTTCTACGGCTTCTTTCAGTTTTTGCCAGGTTTCATCTGTGTAGTTTTCAGGCAATTTGGGTTTATCTTGAAAAGGAATTATTTTATAGAGTTTGAGAAAGCATTTAACAAGAGTCAAATATTTTACCTTTTACCAAAAGCACAAATCTAACTCAGAGAAGAGAAAGTAGAAGTTGATGTTCTAGCTTATAATTCATATGTGAAAAGAAAGCAATAAGGCAAAAGCAGCTTCTTGCATTTGAAATGGCAACACACTATAAATCCAGCATTACTCTTCACACACACATGACAACACCAGCAGCCCTAACAGCCTGTGACTGTATTGAAAAATACAAATAAAAACCAATCCAAATAACACGGGGAGCTCTAAAACCCAGGAAGGTTGTTCTGTATCTTTATTACACTCCTTCCTGGTACCAGAATGGTACAGGTAACAGGGAAAAAAACAACAACAGAACAACAAAAGCTGAAAACGATGGATTAAGGGATAAGGAGTTGTGTACAGCATACTTTTAACTAAATACATGAATTCAACTCTGCATTAACTTGGAAAGAAACTCTCAAGAAACGTGCATAGAAATAGTTGGTGTAATACAGGCTTTACGGTCACAAGGAAAATCTCTGGATTTTGAACTAATCTATTTATGTCTCTCTTGGGTTTGGCCAGAGGATATTTGTACAGTGAAGGCCTCTTTTAATGCTCACACAGCTCAAGCGTTTGCAGATTTTCCAGAGAGGCCCTGCTATGCAGAGCCCACAACAAGACCAGAGCAATTACCACGGGATGAAGAAGATTACCCGTGTCACATTCTCAGAAAACCAGACTATTTTAAAATTACAAGTTCTCAAGCTTGCTCAAGTGACCCCTTTTGTTGGGTCACAGAAGTTCCCAAATGCAGATGAGAAAAGGAGAAAAATTAGGAAGTCAGATGCATATCAATGTCACCAACAAGTGAAGCTGACTGCATTCAAACAGACTTCTGCAAATTTAAAGTAAAAAACAAACAAACAACCAAACACCTCAAAACTCTCTGATTTCTCTTGGGGATTAAAAAAAAAAATGCTACTTCTGTTTACTTTTCCCCCCCATACACTTCCCTACAGTACTGGTAATATCCCAACACTGACTACCACACAGGGACAACTCACTAAATGGGGACTTGCTCATTTTCACCAGCCTGTAATGAATAAGACGTACAGGAGTAAACACCAAGCTTCTGAATCTTAGGAAGTTGTAAAGGATGTGTATTGCTATCGCAGACAAAGCACGCTACGATTGTTAGTCATCTTGGCATGTGAGCATAAATAAAAACCAGAGATGCAGATTCCCAAGACCTTCTTTTTAAGGAAGCGACTCCAAGAGCAATTCATAAGCAATGATGATTGCAGCTCCACGCCATCCACGCCATGTAGTTAATATTTTAAGTGTGAAAAGTCGCCTTCTCTTAAAACTAAGGGAGTACACACAGCAGTGGCATTTATTTCTCATCATCATGTAACCACGTATTGTTTTAAAACAACCAAATGAACAGATGGTGACATGGCAGCATGGAAACGGACCAGGAACATTCTTGAGAGTTCGGTGGTCCTTAAAGCAAGGAGTCACACTGGAACACTGCAGTGGTTCAGGTAATCCTGGTTGTCACCTTTTGTGCTATCCCTATAGAACATTTGTATTGACTGCACCTTTAGAAGTAAGTTTTAATCTCTGTCAGATCTTTAAGTCCTCTCTTCTCCTATCCAAACACGCAAAGAAAAACAGAAACACTCAGGAAAGTAAGTTTTCGGATTACTGTAAAAGAGAAGAATGGGCTAACAAGAAAATCTCACAATCTTCAGATATTTTAAGGGTAAAAACTACAGAATTTTAGCTAGGCTCTCTGCCTTCACCTAGTTCAGTATTGTTCATTAGAATATCATGCAGCATTCACATCAGAAAGCTTCATTTCTCTGCTTGAGTTGGTCTCAAGTAACAACACTGGAAAATCTCCATCATGTTGGTTGAGAACTTACAAAATAATGTGAGTTTGAGAAGAAAAAAGGAAGAATGCATTAAAGTAAAAAAGATGTTAAAAAATTAAACAGTTAGTATGGCAGTGATCATACTGCAAGAAAAATAACCTGCAGAAGTCTGAACTACCTACTTTGAAGTCAAGTAGGGGAAGCAGAAAGGAAATCCACCTTAATAGCTGGATAATCACATTAGTTTCAACATTTAAAACTAAGCACAAGAAGATTAACCTACAAACAGACAAAATACACATGGGCAAGACATGTAGATCCAAGTCTATTTTTTTTTTAAAGCGTATTTTGCAAAGACTTACCATAAACAAGGCTAAAACATGCAGTACACCCTGAGTCAGGATTACTGGAAAAGTGTTTTCAAACTTTAGAAGTTTGATCAAAGGTGATTTACACACTTAGGCAGTAAAACATTTCCTTTGACATACTAGACAGGGCCTTCTCCTCAACAGAGTGAACACGGTCAGAACAATAAGCCCAGGCAGGGAAGTCTGGCTCAGGATGTGCACGTGATCGGGCAGGGATGCATCATCAACATAACCCCCCCCTTTACATAAGTCTAGGAACGTTTACCACAGAAAAGCATTTCCTGTAAAACCTGGAGCTATTTGAAAGCCAACCGGTTTTCACGTTGAAAACAAAACACAAAGTTGAGCGTCAGCTCCGCAGAGATTGTGAGGAATTACGGGCTGTTACCTTTAAAGTTCTTGATCACTAATTTCTTAGCGGAGCCAGGTTTACTGTTGGCGAAACTGGACACAGTAGAGGAGGCAGCTTTGGTCAGGCCATTGGCGTGGTGCCCTACGGCCACTGAAGAAATTAAAAGGCTTTTATTTTTGAGCTGCTGTTGGTGCTGCTGTTGAGAAGAGGCAGCGGGAGAGGAGGAGGAGGAAGACTCTTCAGCCATCTTCACATCGAGTCCGATAAAATCCAAGGAGTCCTCAAAGCGCAGCTTCTTCTGGAGGTGATGGTTGGAGGAGGCAACCCCTGAGGAGGAGCACGAAGAGGCGGTGATGACCAAAGAAGACGAGGAGGAGTTGTTTTTGGAAGGAGATGAGGAGCAGGAGGAAATGGAATCGAATTCCTCTCTTTCGGAGTTGCTGTTATTTAACTTTCTCTTCTTGCAGGAGGAGCTGCTGCCGCTACTACCATCAGTGGCAGGCCTGACCTCCTGAGCTGCAGCGGAGGGGTTGGGGGAAGAGAAACCTGTGGGAAACATGAACACACAGAAATGAGCAGGCTGAGGGGCACCAAATCCTGGCGGTACGACAAAGAGGAGAGAGGTTCAGCGTCGGCCTCCGGCGTCTCTCAGCGGAGTCCTTTAACTGCTCTCTCCGTATCGACAGAGTCCCTCGGAATTCCCCCTCCTTCGCCTTCTTATTCCTCGGAGGAACCACCGGCTCTCCTCTCTTCCCCGTCTCTTTGCGACTTTCTTTCTCCTCGCGGCTCTCCTCCGTCTCCCGCCGCCACTCCTCCCTCAGGGCAGCGCCTCCGCCCCCGCCTCTCGCCACCCGCGGGCTCTCCTCAGCGCCGTTCACCGGCCGCGGCGGCTCCCCGCGGCCCCGCCACCACCTCTCCTCCTCCGAACGGCAGCTGGAGGGCCGAGCGCGGCCCCGGCGCCCCGGCCTCGGCGCGGCCCTCAGCGCGGCCCCTGCCGCCCGCTCCCCGCGCGGCTCCCGCCCGCCCCTCTCCGCTGCCGGGGCGCTGCCGGGGCGGCCGGGCCCGGGGCTTGTTATTGTCAGTGCGGGCGGGGAGGGAGCCTAAAGATGGCGGCGCATCCGCTCGCTGTGCATGCCGGGGCGCGGCCGCCAGACGGGCCCCGCTTCGGCCCCGGCGGCGCGACCCTACCCGCGAGGCCCTTCCTCCCAACCGCCCCTCCTGTCGATCCCGCGCTCGGCCCCGCTGCTGCCTCCGCCGCCTCTCCCCGGCCGCCGTCTCGCTGCCCTCTGACCTACCGGAAGTGATCATGGTTGCCGGCCGCTCTAACGGCCGCCCGCCGGACCCCCTCGCGCGCCGGCGCAGGGCGTGGCATACGGGGAGTGGGCGTGGCCAACGGCCCTCGGTGCGCTCCGCAGCGGCGCGATCGCTGCTGACGTCCGGTCCGCGCGCGGGGTTGTGCGCATGCGCGGGGCGGGGCGGGGCGGGCGCTCACGGCTGCGCTCACGGCTGCGTTCGTCCGATCTGGCGAGGAGCTCCGTCGGTGTGCAGAGGAAGGCCCCGCCGGGTGGGAGCGGGTGGCGACCGGTCGGGGCCGTGCCGTGCTGTGCTGGGACTGCCGCTGTGGCTTTGCTTTATTTCCCAATGAAACTCGGGGGAAGGTGTCTAAGTGTTTGTTGATGATGTGCGTCAGTATTGTATCATGTTTTGTCCTTTTCTGTTTTTTTTTTCTTTAACACTGTGTGTGTTCTGACTGTATTTCACTTGAATAAATTATGCTATTTGTGATTTTACTTTGCATGGCTGCTGTCATTTGTAAGTATTGCATTTTAATTAGTTATTCTAGTATCGCAGTTGATTCATTGCTTTGCCATAGAAAAGGAGCTTGGATGGTGACCTGATCTTTCACATCCTTCACACCAGCAGTGACGTTTCCATTTGGATGTCAGTGTGTATGGCTGTATGGCACTTAGCTGTTTGCAGAACAAACCCCTTCCTGGCTGCTTTTCAAAGAGATGAGTAGCTGTTCTGTGTACTGGAGATGGAATTACCGCAGCTGGCATGAAGCAAAACGTTTTGATTCCAATGAACGCTGTGCTTGTCTTCACTTGGGCCCACGTGGGCTGATGGCTGGCATTCCCAACCCTGGAGCTGTTCAAGGCCAGGGTGGATGGGGCCCTGGGCAGCCTGGTCTGGTATTAAATGTGGAAGTTGGTGGCCCTGCCTGTAGCAGGGGGATTGGAGATTCATGACCATTGAGGTCCCTTCCAACCCTGGCCATTCTGTGATTCTGTCATTCTGAGGGACGTGGCCACTGCTTGCACAGGAGAAGGCTGAGAAGGCATCTCATGGCTGTTCATCTGAAGGGCAGGTCTGAAGTTGGTGGGCACGGGCCCTTTTTCAAAGGCATGCAGTGACAGGCGCAAACTGGAACCCAACAAGTTCAGTACAAATATGAGGAAAAACCTTCGTGTGAGGGTGGCACAGCTGCCAAAGGGGGTGGGGGTTCTCCTTTGGAGATATTCAGACTGACGGACACCATGCTGTGCCACTGCTGTAGGGAACTGCATTGCGGGCTTGGACTGGGGGGTGTCCTGAAGTCCTTTCCGGCTCCGTGATCGTGAAGCATCTGGGAAAAGAGCGCCGTGTCGGCACGCGAGCAGCACACTGCTCTCTCGGTGAGCGCAGTCTCCCCGCGGCCGTGCTACGAGGAACAAAACCAGACGCCGCGCAGCGCGACGACAGCAGCCGTCCGTGCGCATGCGCAGAGGTGCAGCGCGGCCTGCTGGGAGTTGTAGTCCCGACGGTGCCGTAACGCCGCACGCGTTCCGTTGTCATGGAGCGGCGCGACAGGCCGTAAAGCGCGCGGCTCTTCCGGCTGGCACGGAGGGGAGGGCCGGGACCTCGTGTGAGGGAGCGCGGAGGCCCGGCTGCCCGCCCCGCGCCCGCCGGTCCACGCCCGGCCCAGGCTCTCGCTCGCCCGGCGCCCACCGCCCCAGGATGTTCAAGAAGTGAGTGGGGCCGGGGGGGGGCCGGCCGTGGGTTGCCGGTATGGGTCCGGCGCTCCGTCCGCCGCAGTGTTGGGACCGGGCGGTGCGGGAGAGGCCCGCCGCCCCTTCCCCCCCTCCCCGGGTCCCGGTCCCTGCGGCCGCCTCTTGTGCGTCCTCAGCCTCATCTTGCGCTCTGCCTTCCAACCCTTGGTGTCAGAGGAAAGAGGGAAAAAAAAAAAAAAAAAAAAAAAAAAAAAAGGCAATCTGGGGCGTTGCGTTGTCGAAACTCTGTGATAATGCGGAGTGCGGGCGGGGGGCTGCGGGAACAGATTTGATGCGGCCCTGGGCAGCCTGGTCTGGTATTAGATGGGGAGGTTGGTGGCCCTGCGTGTGGCAGGGGGTTGGAGATTCGTGATCCTTGAGGTCCCTTCCCTTCCAACCCTGGCCATTCTGTGAGAACGTGGCTGGCCAGGGCCGTAAGCGGTGCTGCGGTCAGCGAAAGCCGCCCCGCGAGGCGGTGAATGGCGCTGTGGGGCGCTGGGGGCTCCGTGGGCGCGCTCACGGTGCCGGGTGACCCTGCCTGCCCCGCCCAGGGCCGGCGTCACGGCCCATGTAAGCCCGTGCTCAAAGCAGGGCATGCATATATTTGTTGAAGAATGCCTTGTGAGTGCTGTGTTGGCGGGCAGCGGATTCTGTGGTTTCTGAGATGTTTTTGCTTGGCAGATTTGATGAAAAGGAGAACGTATCAAACTGTATCCAGCTGAAGACTTCAGTTATTAAAGGTATTAAGAACCAACTGATAGACCAGTTTCCTGTTATTGAACCATGGCTAAACCAAATAATGCCAAAGAAAGACCCTGTCAAAATAGTAAGATGGTAAGTTTCTTTTTCTTTAACCTGTGCTTCCAATGTGCTTGGGTTGCTTCATGTACTTGTTTACTTTCTATGGGAGAATGGCCTAGGAGTATTAAAAAGAATAAGTCTGTTCTTGTAGATAGCAGTGTGTGTTATAACTGAGCCAGAAATTTTATGTGTGCTCATCATGCTCTTGAAAGCATGTTTGTAGGGTGTTGGAGGAAAATGAGAATGCCTGGTGGCAAACATCTGAACTGTATGGTGGCTCTCTTGGGCTTACCTTGTTGTTGAAGGAAAGCATTCAGCTTTATGGCTTCAGGAAATCAAACTTGTTTAGATAGCTTCCAGGTTGTTTTTATTACTATTACTGATTTTGGATTTCCATATATTGTTTGGTTTACTTTTTTTAATAGGGGATAGGATTTTTTTTGCTGGCTTTTGTGAACAGCTGTCTGTCTGTCTGCAGACCTTTTAAGTAGAGGGAATAGTGCATGAAGCCATTATTGAAGAAGAAAGCATCTGATATTTTTAGTTTTAAATTTTCCTGATAATTGACTGCCTTAATTATCCTCAGTTGCCAAGATAGACCAGAGTACGTGATGCATTTGATTTACAAAAGAGCTGAGTAGTTATTAAAGTTACATTTCTTTTGCCTTGCAGTCATGAACATATAGAAATCCTCACTGTGAATGGAGAATTGCTGTTCTTCAGACAAAGAGAAGGGATTTTTTACCCAACACTAAGGTTACTTCACAAATGTAAGTTCCCTGAGGATGGTGATGGTGGGAGCAGAGGGGTGAGTGTGGGGATCAAGCAGACTTCTGTACAACTGAGTATTTATGTAGTGCACGTTGCAGGTCTTAAAGATGCATTATGCATTTCCAGCTGCACTTGCACTGCTGTTTCAGGTATCTGTGTGGCTTGTTTTCTCCAGAATAAATGTAATTCTCTATGTTAAGTAATCTGACCTTTGATTTGTAGGTATTACGTTGCAGAATTCTTGTGGGGCTTTGTGCAGATGGTTTTTCTATTGGAGTCTACATTTATTGTTGTGAATCCTGTTACCCTATCTGTTGTTTCAAGCCTTTTTTTAAACCCTTCTTGCTGCCTTTAAATATTTGTAGGTTCTTACTGCAAAAGTTGTCTTTAACCAGCAGTTCAGTGATGCAGTGGATGCTCATCTCCTTCTAGAACTTACACTGTGTGGTTTTTACTTCTTAAATTGTGATTTTTTTGCATTACTTTATCTCTGCTCTTGCTGTTCTGCTCCATTCTGTGTCTGCTTTGGATGGCTTTGGCTGTCTGTGAAATGCTGATCTGGATTTGCAAACCATGTTTGCACAGCCGTGTGCTGTTGCACAGACTTGGAGGATGCCTTTGGGAGCTGACATTCATGAACTGTGTCTGCCTTTCCGTATTTTGTCCCGTTACTTCTGAAGTGTTTATTTCTAGAGTCCCTTCAGTGATTGTCTTCTTTGGGGAAGCTTGGTACAGTTTTTGAAGGGCTGTGTGCACGTGCAGGAAGGATAGGCCTGTGTTTGGTTCTCAGATTCCCAGCCTTTGCTTCTCAGAACAAAGATTTAATCAGGAACAACAGTAGCTGTGTTTGTTCAGGACAGTGCTGCCCAGTGTGCTGCTAATTATTTCTAGCCTCCTGCCCATGCAGCACATTGCACACCTAATTCCCCCAGCGTGATAACAAATTGTTATTTTGTTATTTATATTGTTATCTGAATGTATTAATTGTAATGCTGTGTCTTTCCCCTCTTAGATCCATTTATTCTACCACATCAGCAGGTTGATAAAGGAGCCATTAAATTTGTACTGAGTGGAGCTAATATAATGTGTCCTGGCCTGACATCTCCTGGAGCAAAACTTTACCCTGCTGCCGTTGACACTGTTGTTGTATCCTTCTTTAATTAGGAATTACTTCTTGCTGAGTTAAGTTTGTATGTGTATGTTCAGCTGATCACAAACTTAATTACTTCAGTGTTGAATATTATTTTGTGGAATAACTAGTAATCTGAGAAGATTTGCCAATGTTTTGAATGTTATTTGGAAAGATTCAAATTGTTCTGAATTCTGTTTTCCTGTTGTGATGTTTCAGAACCACCCCAAAATTCTCTGTTCCTGCTGGGCTTGGTTAGATGGGAAGTAAGAACTCCTGGTGTTAGGCAGAATGAGATGAAGTACAAAATAATTTTTTCCCCTGCCTCCTTAATACAATTATCTCCTTTGGTTATAGAAGAACATAGTTCATTTCTTAAGGAGTGAATGCATTACTGAGAAAGGAACTAGATGATTATTGTGGTCCTTTTCACCCCAGGCTGTTCTGTGATCAGAGGGCTGGAGCACCTCTACTGTGAAGAAAGGTTGAGGGAGCTGGGCTTGTTTAGCTTGGAGAAGGATCCAGGGAGACCTCACTGTGGCCTTCTAACATTTGAAAGGAGTGTATTTTACAAGGTTGGATAGCGACAGGACAAGGAGTGGTTTTCATCTGACACAGGGGAGGTTTAGGTTGGATCTGAGGAGGAAGTTTGTCACACAGAGGGAGGTGAGGCACTGGAACAGGTTGCCCAAGCAGGCTGTGGATGCCCCATCCCTGGAGGCATTCAAGGCCAGGCTGGACGTGGCTCTGGGCAGCCTGGTCTGCTGGTTGGCGACCTGCACACAGCAGGGGGTTGAACTGGATGAGCATTGTGGTCCCACCATTTTATGATTCTATCAAATTCAGCATCAATGCCAACCTCTACAGCTGTTGCTGCTATTCGGATGTGATTGGAGAAGATGCACACTCAGTATTACATGCTGACAAGCTTTGAGAAGGTTTCCATTATCTTCTAGATTTATTCAGATATGCCTCAGTTCTTCTGTGCAGTGTGATGTAACATGGGCCCCATGTGGAGCTGCAGCCTTTTTCCACAACAGCAGAGGCTCCCCTGCGTTAGGTGTGAAGGGAGATCTGGAGGGTGGTGGTGGGAGATTGTTTTGTAATTGTTATTCAGAGTTCATAAATATGTGCTTCACGTTCTGTGCGCTGCGGCTCAGCTGTTAATTTTGCTTACCTTCAAAGAGCTACAATTACTGAAGGGCCAAAAGTTCAACTAGGGAGTTTGATGCTTTTTTTTTTTTTTTGTGAAGTCATTTCCTCCAATTTCTTGTTACTGCTTTTACTTTTTGGAAATAACTTAAAAAAAAAAAAACAACAAAAAAACCACCCTGTTTTCCTTAGTGGTAATTTTTAGGCAATAATGGCAGAGGGGAAACAACATGCATTATGTGTGGGAGTCATGAAGATGTCAGCTGATGACATGTAAGTGGTGTAAAAAATGAAATATAGCTTGTCCCATCTTGTAATTTCTTTTTTAGTTTGTAATTTAAGCTCTACTGTCAAGGTTATTGAATCACTGTTGCAGTGTGTTTCTTTTATGTGTAGCATTTATTTAAGCTTTCGTTTTTTTGATTAACATTAAGCTGGGAGAAGGAGGCAAGGAGTGTCTTTCCTAGTTATTTATTCACCAAATGGAGTCAAAATAGTTACTGTATGTGAACATAGATTTTAAGACAAACATCTTCAGTGCTGTCTCTGAATGTCAATATTTCTTTTGCTCTGATAGTACTTTCTCAGAGATTTTGCTGAACAAAGAAATACCTCTGAGTATTTACTGCCTGTGCTGGGCAAGAGACTGAATTTGGGTCTGAGCAGGCTGAAATTGTTCAAGGGATTTTATTTATTGTCCTGTAAGGGCAGCAGAGACTGAAGTCCTGCTGGTACTTGGGCTGACCAGCTGGTTTCTATTTTTTTTCTCTTTTTTTTTTATTTCCCTTGGACCCACATGCAGCATTCCTGTCTAAAATCCTTGCTAGCTAAGCTTCTTGTGAGCTACAGAGATCTGACTGGGGGTAAACAATGAGTGAAATGAAAAGGAGGCATGAAACTGAAAAGAATGTAGATTGTTCTTAGCATTCTGATAATCCAGAATTAGGAGATGAAACTTTTCTGTTATCTTGAGTTTTGTGACATCTTGCAGCCATCTTACAAAGCAACCCAAGTAGGTCTGGGCTGCTTTGATTCCAGCTCCACCAGCTGTGGTGTGGGTGACAAAGCTGGTTCTGATGAAAACAAATCAATCTTTCTTGTGGGGATAATTCTCAGCTGGATTGTCATCCTCTGTACTGTGTCACTGTGCTGCTGTAAGCAGTAATGAAAGCACAGGGGAAAGGTGGGGGTGTGTTCCAATGAACAGGGGTAGAATGGCACCACAGCAGCCTGGGCCTGTACTTGGATAATAATTTCTCTGAATTATTTGTGGTGCCTTTGATGGACTCGAGGAAAAGGTTGAGAGAAGGAGATGTAAGTGCCTGTGTCCCATCCTACATCTGCAGAGATCTGCTGTGATCACTGAAAGCCTGGCTGTTCCTAATCCTGACTTCAAATTCACTTGAATGTTGTATTCCTGTGGGAAGTAACATAAACTGGACAGGAGAAGGAGATGGTGTTGCTCTATGCAGCTGTGTGCTGTTTTCTGTGACTGTCTAAAACAGAAAATTGAGAAACAGTGCTCTCTAGATCATTTTACGTTATGATAAGTGATGCATTGGTGGAATTAACACAGAGGTATTTTCCTTGATTCCCAGGGGATTTAAACTTTTCTGCCCTAGAATGATTAGTTTTGTCTTGTTTGTTGTGGTAAAAGTAGATCTTTTTTTCCATGGGATTCATAACTGGAAAGAAAGATGAGCACAAAAGAAATGCAGATGTACAAAGCCACCAATGCTCACCTGCATTTGGTTCTGTGACAGGCTTGTAACCATGAGGTCAAATTCTGTACTGCTGACGTGTTTCCTGTTTGCCCATCCTGCATTTACAGGCCCAGCTTGTACTTCCAGTGTGGTGCTTTGTAGTGTTCTAATTAACCAAATTAACCAAACACTTCTGTGCTTTTGTTCTTCAACAGTGAGAAGGTCAACAAAGGGATTGGTATTGAAAATATCCACTATTTAAATGATGGTCTTTGGCATATGAAGACATACAAGTGAAACAAAAGGAACTGTGTTACTCCAAGGGAATGCACTTAGGTTAAATGTGGACTGCTTTGTAATTCCTCGTTTTTAATGTGACTGAATGTACAAATTATTTTGTTCTGTGGCAATGCTAAATAAAACAAGTGAATGCAAAAGTACTGATAGGCTGCTATAGTTTTCTAGATTTCTTTTTATTACAGTTTTTAATTGGTTTGTCTTAAACCCGAGTCCTCAGTCACTGAAGGTATCTGGTGGGAAAGACCCTGCATGGACTGGGAGCAGAATTTCAAAGGAAAAGGAGGAAAAAAACAAGGAATGTTTACATTTTTATGCTCCTCTAAAGCAGTAATGTAAAATGTATGTGAAATACAATTAGTACAGTTTCTAAACCCAACAAAAAACACGTCCGAATTTTTTTGCTTCTGATTTAACATCTCACTGGCCTGTTTATTGAATGTGGAGAAATGTGTTTTGTTTTTTTTTTTTTTAACTTCATTTATTACCAGCATTAACTTCAGTATTTTACTTCAGGAGCACTTCTTTTGAAGAAGCATTTATCTATAGGATTTGAGAACATAAAGTCACCTGTGGACTATAAATTCTTCTATCTTAGATCATAACTTAAGAATATAAACAAATTTCAACCTACCAACACTGGTACAGCTCTCCTTGCAGTGGCATTTACAGCAGTGGTGCTCATACTCCAAATGGAGCACGTGCCACTTGGTGCCTGATGCACTCCTCCCTGCTTGCACCTTTAGGAGCAGAAACAAAATCACTGTTCAACAAAGGCACGATAGCAAAACGTAGCCCTAGAGCCGAGTGGAGCTTCACAAGGGATCCAAGGGAGCTTCTGGAGCTGCTGCACAGGTACACCTGCACAGGTGGTTAGAGAGCACTGTTTGTCTGTGTAATCTGCCACTTTGTTCAGTGACTGCATACCCAAAGCTGTGTCTATGGAAAAACAGACTGTGCCATGGAATTATTCAATAAACTAAGAAAACATTAAGGTCTACTGTTCATAACTCTGTCTCTGGAAGTATTTATTAATACTTTAAGTCTCTTTTCTAACACTTGTATTTTACTAATGGTAGGGCTTGATTTTTGTGTGCAGTGCCCTGCAGGTTTCATTTCTGTGACCTTTACAGCAGGTATGGCAGAGGTGTTCTCAATCTAATTCTGAAGTCAAATTACAACACAAGAGATTGAAGTATTAACGTGTGCTACTCTTACATTACTCCTGTAAAATCATTTACAAGACTGCTTTTGAAAATGATAAGGTATATCTGAAAGAATGCATGTAATTACCACTGTATCCCACACCACTCTATTGCAGACAGAAGTGGAGTCCCCTCAAACCTTCCTTTCAGAGTGATGGACATAATTACACATCTTCAAGGCTGTGCCGTAACTTCGCTGATTTGTTAGTGCTGTGGGGAATCAGTTTGCGCCTCAGGGGTTCCTTTGTGCATAAAATGAGCTAGTCAGTCCTGTGGCTTGCTTGTTCTTCCGTCTTGTCCCCAAGTCTCCTCTGAAACAGCTGTGGTAGCTGCCTTGGTGCCGTTCTTAATAAAAAATGTTGCTCAGAAGAAAATACTGTTGCTACTGATCAGCTCCGGATTAGCTCTTTCACAACCTTTCCTCCCCTGCTGCAGCTAAAGCTAGGATGAAGAATTACAGATAGCACAGCTTTCTTCAGCAGACCAACCTTATGTCTTCTAAGCTCTTCTATAGGTAATGTAGCACCAGTGGTACCACTTTAAGGCTTTGTCATGTCTGGGTCAGGTAAGTGGATTCTAAATGGAGTAAACACACCGAAGTGCTGTTTATTGCCACTTAATTGTTACTGGTGGAGGAAAAGAACATGACGAGGTGACGTGTAAAGCTTGAGATTTCAAATGCACATAAAGTGTTTGAGAGTTCTGTACATGTTTTTGTGCACTTAATGTGTTTGGCATTGTGAACAAAGAGGCTGAGTGTGGAAGCATGTTGATCTATCTGCACCTTACTGTTCAGAAAGGTCTGTAAATAGAGCTGTACTTTATACTTGCATTCACAGCTAACCAACTTCTTCCGTGTAAACACTATTAGCACCTCTAACACTGAAAACAAGTAGAACTTTTATTCTAATATTCTTATTTAACAGCTTTAAATGAACAATTACTTCTGTGCTAACAGGCTACCTGACCATGCTAATATTTATGTAATGCTAATATTCAAATGTAGTTATCTTGTTCTTTTGTGAGATTAAGGCAGGCAGTTTAAAGTTTGCTTAATATTATTCTGCATTAACTTAACAGATTTCTTCTGTCAGTTGCTTCCTGCTAGCTTGTTCCTGAGTTAGGAGATTGCACATAAAGCAACAGGTGCACCTACGGGCTGCTTAACCAGTACATTTCAAGCTGCTCTATGCTTCAGCATAAAGGAAATCACATAAAAATTGGTCTTTCAGACTGAATCTGTAGTCAGTTTTATTGATTCCTCTTAAAAAGATATAAAGACATTCTGGAAGTGTCTGGAAGAATTGAGAGAATCAAAATCTTGCAAAAATATATTTATAGCAGACTAAAGTTCTTTTGACTTTTCATTAATAAATACTAAGATATACAATGCCCTTCCCTCCCCCCCATAAACTTAATTTCCTTTTATCCCAGACAACTCTTTTTTGTTCATTCCAGCACTGTCAAAAAGCCAGAATCGTTCCTGTATAAAAGACTTTGGAAGGAGAACTTTCAACTGTCTCTTTTAAAATTAAGAGCTTTACCAAATCTTTGTGCAAAAAAAACGTGCACGAGTGTGATTGGGTAAGAAAACTGAGTGTCTGTACAAACGCGTGCCACGAGAACAGCTGCCTCCTTGGTCCCATCTCCTCTCTGAAGGACATCAGTCATTGTCTGAACCTGCAGGGGGTAAGAAGACGAGCGCGTCGCTGTAAGCGTGGCCGTAGGGCCGCAGCCTGTAAACGCCGTACATCATCACGTGCATGTGGTTGGGAGACAGCCCGTTGAAAGTGATGGCCATATCTGAGCAGCAGCCGTCCACCACCTGCTCAGGCCGACTCGCCATTGCCTCTTTAATGAGAGCGTTGACCGATTTGGTGTTAAAAACATCCTTTCCTTCGGAGTCCTCTGCGTTTTCAGCAATCACTCCGGTATACTTCAGGCATACTGCGAGTTGTTTGTCCTCAGAGAGCTTCCAAATCATACCGCCTTGTTCTGGACATTTGTCAGAGTCTTCAAAAACGCGGGAGAGTCGTCTTAGTGATTCAATGCTTAAGACAATTCCTCCCTCGCCATCTACGTACTCCAGGTCACCAGATTTCATAGTGTGGCCTATATAAAAAGGCTGTGCAGGGTCTTTCTTCAGTAAGAAATACTTGAGATTTTCAATAATCGCAAATGTTGTTGGATAGGCGAGGAAGAACCAGTTGAATTCATCTTTATAACGCTCATAGGTTATCTTGTAAGCTTTTCTCATCATTGTCCACATATCGTTTGTGTTGAGGACTACAGCGTTGAACACTTTAACGTTCTCAGAGCTGTAGAACTCTGCCTTGTCGCAGTGCTTGCTCCACGTCTCTCTCACTGCAGCCCAGTGCCCGATGTCTTTGGGTTTCACGAGGATGATGCAGTAAACGCGGATGCTCTGGCTGAGCTCCAGTCGTTCATCCTCTGAAAGATTTAACACTTCCTCTTTGTTGGGAGCCTGAATGTGATGGTGCTCGTGATGACGTGCTCTGGTCCCATGGCCGATCTTCACGTGTCCAAGAAGTGTGACCACTACGCAGAAGATTCCTCCCAGCAGCACGCCCTTCATGAACGAACTGCTTTCGGAAAGCATTGTTCCTGGAAAGGAGACGCGCTTTAGGTGCCGATAAGGGATAAGCAGTTTCCGTGCTAAGCGTGGCAGCAGACAACGCGCCCGCCGCACCTCGCGCTCTCACCGGCGGTCCCACCGGGCTGCCGGCCCGGCTCGAGCCCTGCTGCCCTCAGCCGCCGCGGCCGTGCCCGCTCCCGTTCACCCCCGCGCCGCCGGTAGCCGGGCTGGGCCCGACTCTGCCGCCACTCACCGGCGCCACCGCTGCCGCCAGCGCCAGGACACCGGCACGCGCCGCGCCCCGCCACTTCCGGTTCCCCTTCCGGTTCCCCTTCGGTTTCCGGCGGAAGTGCAGCGCGGGCCTTCCGCGCCCGGCTCCCCTCGCGGCGGTCGCTGGGCGGCGTCGCCATCTCGCGGGGAAAGCGGGGGGACGGAGCGGAGCGGATGAGATCAGCGGGTGGCACCGCTCCCTCACGAGCTGCCGCTTCGTTCCCCTGCGCTCACCGCGCCGAGCTGCCGGCCTCGCGTCTGTCCTTGATGTGGCAGCGGTGGTGCCGCGTGCGTCGTTCGGTTTGGAGGGCCTCATTAAAATCTGCCCTGATGTTTTGTCCCGGTGCATTTCTAAAATCTGCCGCTCTTCTACACGTGAAGCCGTGATGAGGCCGGCAGGTATCATTGAATCGCAGAATGGCCTGGGTTGGAAAGGACCACAATTATCGTCTGGTTCCAACCCCCTGCTGTGTGCAGGGTCGCCAACCAGCAGACCAGGCTGCCCAGAGCCACGTCCAGCCTGGCCTTGAATGCCTCCAGGGATGGGGCATCCACAGCCTGCTTGGGCAACCTGTTCCAGTGTGGAGGAGTGTGTGCTGCAGAGGGCACCCTGTGATTTGTTGGGCGGCTGGCAGAGAATCGGGGATTTGTGCCGAGCTGAGCCGTGCTGGTTTCTCTGGGCACTGACAGGTGTTGGGCACGAGGTGCGCCCGGTGGG
The DNA here is from genome assembly GCF_019232065.1 of Centrocercus urophasianus. Taxonomy (NCBI): domain Eukaryota; kingdom Metazoa; phylum Chordata; class Aves; order Galliformes; family Phasianidae; genus Centrocercus; species Centrocercus urophasianus. The sequence goes on along the minus strand of NW_024884800.1, from coordinate 16,186,165 downwards.
CAAGGTTTCTGACTAGATTTTGAAACTGTAGGCTTATGATGAAAGAAACCTGTTACCTAAGCCTGTCTGCCAGAATGAGCTATACTTCTCCATCTATAATTAGGCACACAAATAAATTCGATCTAATTTTAACTCGCCTGCAGGTTTTACTGAATGTGAAATGTTCCTGTGTACTGACGTGGACCCAGCTTATGACCTTTCTAAACTTTTGGTAGTCTTCGTGGGTGCTTGGTCTGATGCTCCCTTTGCATAGATAAGGGTTTGCAGTTTTGTATTTTCACAGGCTACCTTTGGGTTTTTCTTGCTGACTAAAAATAGAGATCTTTGTGGATCAAAAATACAGAAATGTCAAGTCAGAGGTTCCATGGGGAGATGTTACCCAAGTGCCCATAAGCTTCCAAACTGACAGCTTCTTTGCAGTGCTTCTCAAGTTGTAAACAACCTCCTTCATAATATAATCACAGGGATGTTTGGCATGTGGCACTATAAGGATGTTTTACTCTTTGTCTTGTAGCATCTAGTCATAGCAGTTAGCCTGCAAGCTGAGAGTGCTGTTTTTGCACTTTGCCAGATCTCAAAAGACTTTGATTTTAAACTCCTGGAGCCAAATGAGAACAGTCGATACATTCTGGATGATTATTTGCTTGTGAACATCAGACTTCATTTTCAACTGTAGACTATCTAGGACTATCATTGTCCATTACTAAATGACTGTTAATCTGCTTCTTATGCCTTGCATCCTTTTTAGCTGCTTGTATATTTCTTTCTGAAACCACAGAAATACTTACATGATGCTAGGAAATATGAGAGACAAACTGATTGCCGAAATGTCCCACTATCCTCTCAGTGTTGCCACCTGCAAATTGCTTGGTCCCAGGAGAGGTCCTCTCCTGCACCCATAGTAGCATCGTGTAAGAGAGGAGGCAGGGAGTATCAATGTTAACCACTGTAGACTGGTGCTCTGCCAGCAGGGCCTCCTGTCACAGAGGATACTAGAGCTGATCCTGGAGCGGTAGCATGGGAAATGAACATGTGTATGCCCAGAGAAAGAAGTAACATCACGGCAGTCTTTTGAGGAGCCTGTTGGTTGCAGCTGTGTCTGATAGCAAGGTGAGATGGAGGGAGAGGAAGAGGAACTACCGTATACAGCTCTTGGTACTCAAAGAGAAATATTTAACAATCACAGTCACCCCCACGGCTCTGTCTTTTCAGGTGCTTCAGTTGTGAAGAACAGAAGTCAGCAGTAGCCAAAATGTAATTGCCAGATGTATGCATTGCTTGCTGTCCCATGTTTTCACGGGTCTATGCTTACCCTTGCAAATTCTAACTCACTGCAAAGTCTGCGTGTCTGCAAGAGTAAAAACGGCTGTCGTCTTGGGAGCCCAAGGTTCCTTGTCCAGGCAGAGCCAGCTGTGGGAGCAAGCATGGCACTTGGGGCTTGCTTGGGATTTTGGCTGGAGGAAAGCTGGAAATCTGCAGGAGTGGAGCTAGCACAGCTGATGGGGGCAACCACGACATGGGGTGTGAGTGCCCTCTGGTCTGTGTTGAATGTAGTTAGGCAATTTGGATCCCTTATTCAGAGCTGGGAGAGAGCCTTCTGCTTTTTTACGTTCCTATGAGTTCTTATGCCCAGGTCTTGTGAATTCGTGAGATAAGGAGTTGGCGAGAGAATTCAAACGTCTTTCTGGGGTGTTAAATGTTGGTGGATTTATTATCAAGCAAGAGCTACAATCTGATTGAAGGTCTGAAAACCAGAGAAGTTGTAAAGCACAGTTGTAGAATCAAGTAGGATTACAGAATGGCTTGGGTTGGAAGGGCCCCTCCCTCCGCCTGAGGGGGTGAGATATGCCCTCATCTGCGT